>NW_023412944.1:0-1776 GCF_903995425.1 Onychomys torridus
ATCATTTCAATGATGCTCATAGTCTGCAACAGCCCCTTACACTGTTCAAATACACAAAATTTCTTTGACACTCAAGACCAATTCTTGACTGTGTCATCATATAAAATCAAAGAAACATGTTAAATCTTCCCAACATTACAAATGACACGAAAAACCCATGTTCATTCCAAAGAGGAATTGAGGACATAGTGAGGAAAGAAAACGGGAAGATTGAAACCCCGCAGGACAACAATCAAATCTACTATTTCTGCATCAACACATGGGACTTCATTTTCAAAGGGCTTAGATTTCTATCTCACCTCAACCTCCTATTCATCTCTCTGTTTGGTTACTTCTACTCCATTTAGCAGCTAGTTCTCCATGAAAGATGACTCATAGCCTAAGTATTTCAACATCTTATGGTCTCAAAATTCAACCAAAATGATAGAGGTTCTCTAAAAAGCAATGACTAAATCTCTTAATAAATTTATGAAGGCACAAACAATTGGAGAAAAGAAATAAAGAAATCAATTCAAGCCAAGAAAAAATAACAAACAAATAGTTGAAAGGAAACAAACACAACTGTTAAGACCTCAAGTGAAAACAGAAACATTAAAGAAAACAGAAACTGAGGTTATTGCACAAATGAAAAATTTATGGACTAAAAACAGGAAGTACAGAACCAAGTTTCACCAAATAAATTATAGAAATAGAAGAAGGAATATCAGGCACTAGGGATACAATAGAAGAAATAGACACATCAGTCAAAGAAAATGTTCAATAAAGAAATTTCTTGAAAAAAAACAACCAGGTAATCTGGGAAGACGTGTTTCAGGGACTATGTGGGTCCAGCTCTCAATAGCCCCATCCCAGGTTCCAGAAAAAGTATATAACCAGTGGGTAATTTAATCTTTCATGACAGGAAATGAGTCTACATACAATAAACTTTTTATTCCATACACCTTATTCTTCTGAGTCAGTTTCATTGTCTAAACTCTTATTCTTCACTCTTACTAGCATCTTTCTTACCTGATTCATTTTCTGCATTTATCTTCTTTCACCTATAAATTCTATCTTAATTCTCTCATCTCAGTTCTGCCCATCTAGGTTCTCATCCATCTAGTTCTTTTCCATATTACCTCTTCTCCCAACTCCTTCCTTCTCATCCTGTTGTTCCTTATCTGGCATCTTCCATCCTTGTTGCTCTAGTACTCTCTTCTAGCCCTTCAATCTAGTTCTTTCCCATTTCAGTACATTCCTCTCCAGTTCTTAACAGTCTAGTTCTTCTACTCTCTTTTCTCTTCTCTGACCACCCCACTCTGAAAATAAAACTTCCCTTTCATTCCTTTGACCCTTATCTCTCCAAGATATCTCTGCTCCTGCTGTTTCTGGCAAGTGTGCTCAGACATTAGACAACTTGGCTAGGCAGGTTCCATCATGGCTAGATGTACCTTAAGTAGGTATCCTTTAGTTCTGAGTTAATTGTTAAGGTGAATCTAAATCAATGAATAAGACTTTAGAAATGAGAAAGTTAAACTTACTCAGCACATATCCCAGGTCTCCTCAAACAGGTATTCTGGATGCTTAAGTCAGTTTCTAGAGAGTACATATCTCTCTCTGATTAGACACCTTTGTCCTTCTTGGGATGATCCTGGCTGATAATGATAATAATGACAGAATGGCCTGAAATTAGGGATCCTGTCTAAGTGACTACTCAGAAAATTATCTAAATATTCTTTTGGTCGAGGAAAATTGTGGCCCAGTGAATGCTGGGAAAGCTACCAAGAGCACATGAGA
>NW_023412945.1:0-19818 GCF_903995425.1 Onychomys torridus
AATAAGATATATAAATAAATTTTATAAAGATATAAAATATAAACATAGTGTTATGCCAGAAATTGAATAAAAACTGCAACAACTTTTACCAATAAATTTTTCTTGTGCATTCTGACAATTAATAGTTAATAAATTGCTTTGGACATGGCAAACTGCCTAGGCTGGCATGGAATTTTTTTTTAAATAGGAGTTAATATATTTAATTTTTTATTGAAAATCATTTTATCAATATCTTTTTTATTTATTTCTTCTTTATTATTATATTTGTGTTTTAATTTTATACAGCAGCCATGGCTTCCCATGTCCTCCCCCATCCCGCCCACACCCTCACATTCCCTCCATACCCTCCCCTCTATTCCCATCTACTCCAGGGCCAAGCCTCTCTGGGGATTCATTTAAACCTGGTGGATTCAGTACAGGCAGGTCCAGTCCCCTCCTTCCAGGCTGAGCAAAGTGTCCCTGTGTAAGCCCAAGGTTCCAGACAGCCAGCTCATGCACTAAGGACAGGTCCTAGACCCACAGCCTGGATACCTCCCAAACAGTTCACACTATTCAATTGTCTCACTTATCCAGAGGACCTGATCCAGCTGTGGGCTCCACAGCCTTTGGATCATAATTCATGTGCTTCCATTCGCTTGGCTATTTGTCCCTGTGCTTATTCCAATCTTAGGCTCAACAATTCATGCTCTTACATTCCCTCCTATTTCTCGACAAATGGACACCTGGAGCTCCACCTGGGGCCTGGCTGAGGATCTCTGCATCCACTTCCATCAGTAATTGCATGAGAGTTCCAGCTTGATTGTTAGGGTGTTTGGCCATCTGATCACCAGACTAGGTCAGATCAGGCTTTCTCTCAACCATCGCCATCAGTCTATAGAGGATGTATCATTGTGGATTTCAGAGGACCTCTCCAGCACTCTGCCTATTCCTGTACTCATGTAGTCTTCATTTATCATGGTCTGTTATTCCTTGTTCTCCCTTTCTGTTCTTGATCCAGCTGGGATCTCCTGCTCACCTAAGATCTCTTTCCCTCAAACCTTGCCCTTCATTATTCCCACTGTTGGCCAGGTTGTTCATGAAGATCTCACCCATTTCTCTGTCGTTGGGTGATCCCTGGGTCTTTCCTAGGGTTCCATTTCCTAGGCAGCATCCCTGGAATTGTGTAGCAGTCTAGTCATTCTTATTTTACATCTAGTATCCTCCTATGAGTGAGTACATACCATGTTTGTCCTTCTGAGTCTGGGTTACCTCACTCAAGATGATTTTTTTTCTAGATCCATCCATTTGCCTGCAAACCTCATGATGTCATTGTTTTTCTTGGTCGAGTAGTACTCCATGGTGTATATGTACCATATTTTCTTTATCAATTCTTCAGTTGAAGGGCATCTAGGTTGTTTCCAGGTTCTTGCTATTACAAACAATGCTGATATGAACATAGCTGAGCAAATGCCCTTGTGGTATGACTGAGCATTCCTTGAGTATATGCCCAAGCGTGCTATAGCTGGGTCTTGGGGGAGCTAGACTCCCAATTTTCTAAGGAAGTGCCATATTGATTTCCAAAGTGGCTGTACAAGCTTGCATTCCCACCAGCAGTGGAGGAGAGTTCCCCTTGCTCTGCATCCTCTCCAGCATAAGCTGTCTTCTGTGCTTTTGATCTTAGCTATTCTGACAGGTGTAAGGTGGTATCTCAGAGTCATTTAGATTTGCATTTCCCAGATAATTAGGGATGTTGAGCAATTTCTTAAGTGTCTTTCAGCCACTTGAGTTTCCTGTGTGGAGAATTCTCTGTTTAGTTCTATAGCCAATTTTTGAATTGTACTGTTGGGCATTTTGATGTCTAATTTTTTGAGGTCTTTATATATTCTGGATGTCAGCCCTCTGTCAGATGTGGGGTTGGTGAAGACCTTTTCCCATTCTGTAGGGTGTCACTTTGTCTTGTTGACCATGTCCTTTGCTCTACAAAAGCTTCTCAGTTTCAACAAGTCCCATTGATTGTTTCTCTCAGTGTCTGTGCTACCGGTGTTTTATTTAGAAAGTGATCTCCGGTGCCATTGCATTCAAGAGTACTTCCTAATTTCCCTACTATCAGGTTCAGAGTAGCTGGATTTATGTTGAGGTCCTTGATCCACTTGGATTTAAGTTTTGTGCACGGTGACAGATATGAATCTCTTTGCAGCCTTCTACATATTGACATCCAGTTATGCCAGCACCATTTCTTGAAGATGCTTTCTTTTTTCCATTGTACACTTTTGGCTCCTTTGTCAAAAATTACATGTTCATAGGTGTGCGGGTTAATGTCAGGGTCTTCAGTTCGATTCCATTGGTCCACATGTCAGTTTTTATGCCAGTACCAAGCTGTTTTTATTACACTAGCTCTATAGTAGAGCTTGAGGTTGGGGATTGTGATGCCTCCAGAGGTTGTATTATTGTACAGGATTCTTTTGGCTATCCTGGCTTTTTTGTTTTTCCATATGAAGTTGAGTATTATTCTTTCCAGATCTGTGAAGAATTGTGTTGGTAATTAGATGGGAATTGCGTTGAATCTGTAGATTCCTTTTGGTAAGATCTCCATTTTTACTATGTTAATCCTGCATATCCAGGAGCATGGGAGTAATATCTTCGGCTAGAGAATCTCTGCTAGGAAACCCCCTTAAGAGGGGGCTGAGCAAAGCTCAGTTGTAGCAGCTTTCCAGGACAGGAGCAGGATTGGTATAGCCAGGAGAGGTAGGCTATTTAGATGATGGGAAGTAGAGCTGCATGAGCTCTCTCAGTAGGCTTGCTGAAACTGTTGTCTAAGAATTGACCTAGTGTCTACTCCACAGGTATATATTCTCCAGAATATGTAAAGATGTTTCTCTTGTCTTCAAAACAAATTCTCAATGATTGTACCTGTCACAATGGAGACCAAAATAACATCATGAACAGTTTGGGAGATGGGATTCAACATCATGACAGATTTATAAACTCCTCAAGGGTATATCTATATGTCACTAAATTAAGTACACTGGCAGAACTATAATGTTCAGCGTGGTGCTCCCAATTTTCACCAACTGTGAGAAACAGAACTGCTCATGTCCAATAACAGATCCCTGATTGCAGGGACTATGGGGAGATACATGTACAAAAACATCAAAAAATACACAACACATACACATGTATATGAGGCATAGAGAGACAAAGAAAGAGTTACTTAGATAGATAGACAGATACTGAGTGAGAGAGGGAGAACACTATCAATTTGATGCTGAACAAATGATTGCAGGTGTGTCATCTCACAGAGGAACAAAAGGAGCAGGTAACAGTCTCACTCCCTGTATCCACACATTTAGATGTGTGACCAGGCCTCTCCAACTGCTGCTTGGAGAATCACACACAAGGCCTTTCCAAGAAAATAAGAGAAAAATCAACTCAAATTCACATCAACTAACATCTCACACTAGCCAGTACTTGACAGAATCTCTTCAAATGAATGCTGGGAATTCACATACTACTGCCTCAATCTATGAGTACTATGACTCATGCCAGAGACTCTGTTTTGTTTCTTTTTAGAAGAAGCAGAATAGTCTTTGTCCTCATGACATTCCTGTTCACATTTGAGGTTCTGCCTTTAGGCAGAATTCAGAGACATGATTTTGGGCAAAGGCAAAACATGAAGATGCAGCCTACCAGAAACACAGACCTTATATAAAATGAATTAATGATGACAGAGTGGACCTAAGATTGAAACCACAAGATTTGAAAGAATGAATACAAATTCTTCATGCTCTCTTTTGTGATAAAGATCAGGGGATCTCACTGAAAATCTCTTTCAATGGTCATTTGCTGCAGCTGACTGGTCAGTTTCTGCACTTTCTGGTCCACCTGCATCTTGGTGGGATGGTGGCTCCCTGCTGCCACTTGTGGGTAGATGAACACAAATTAACTTGCAGTATGACAAGGCAAAGAGGATGGACAGGCCAACCTGAGTCCTCATCAGATGTTTGAGAAAGCTTATTTACCAATGACTCAGTGACACCCCAAATTATTTTGTCCCATGCTTCAGATGCCCCCTCTGGGAAAGTCAGTTGTCTCCTCTATTTGAAGGGAAGTGGTTATCTCAGCTATCTGATTCTCTCTGACCTCATAGCTCATGTTCCATGTTTCCAAGGAGATACCCTCTTCAGGCTTATTCACAGCTGCAGACTCAGGATTCAACTGGATGCAGAGTCCACTTGCCTGTCAGTTTATGAGTCAGGAGAAAAATGCCATAGTGAACAATCACCCCAGTCATTTAGAGGTTCTGCAAATATCTTGACAGGTCTCTCTAACCATATAACTACTGATGGAGAAGACATATAAGGGCAGAACATGGTCACCAGACTCAAAATGTCACTTCACTGACAACTCAGGACAGACAGAGAAGCTGGACAGTACCTAGAGTTAGCCAGTGTGGTTGAAGTACAGTGAAGTCCTGCCTTGAAAGGGGCACACCTCGTTAATTCCTCCCACTTTAATGTTGATCAATGTTCACTCACCAATTGTAGAGAGCTGCGTGCAGCTGCACCTTAAAGATGGTGCTGGCTTCCGCCCTCCGCCCTCCCGACAGTGAGTGCTCAAAGTTGTAAACAAATCCTTATTTGGCTGTGGCTGGAATCCAGTGTTGCTTGCATTTGCATGGACCAATGGACAGCGCCCATGTGGCTGCTCAGGATTGGCAGCCCATGCCTACTTAAGGGCTGGGAGAGGCTCGCTCGAGGAGAGACATGGCTTGTCACAAAGTCCTGAATAAAGGGCTTAAAGAAAAGCTCCGGTGTTGCGTCATCCTTGCTGGTCGAGGTGGGCGCGACAACCAATACCTATCCTCCAAAAGGAATTAAAGCCAATATTTCCCAGCATAGAGATTAGGCCTTACCTGTTCTTGACCTCTGAGCCAGATCAATTAATATCCTGGGATCCTTGAATTTCAAGATCCATGACAAGCAGGGAAGCTCTATTGGTTCCCAGAGACTCCAATTTTCTGTGCCCCATTACTGGAAGATTCAGGTCAAGACCATTTCCGCCAAGAAGCTTCCCTTTTCCTGTACAGAACTCATTACACAATTCTCTTGACCATTTCTTTCTTGATGTTTTATTCTGTGGCTGAAGGTCAGCTTTCTTCTGTCATACTCTGGTGTCTCTACCCTCTCCATTCTCCTTCTGAATTAGACTTTTCAGTATGCCATCATGTTCATCAGTAAATGGTAATGGCATTGAATAAAATTCCCAAGGGCAATTGGTGTTGCCACAACAAAGGTCACATCACAAAGGATGCCAGGGCTCTCCAGGATACAGTAAAATGTCCAGGGAAGAGCTGCAGATGTCATGGGAACTTACACTGCTTCTCTGCTAATAAGCTTTCCTCATAGTACACTAGAAGTCATGCTGGCCTTTCCAAGAGATTCTGCTTAGATACAAGGGAAGCCCTTTAGCACCCTTCATTCAAAGCTAGAGATGTCTCTCTGATCCTTTACTTCTTTCCATGTATGGAACTGAATGTTTATCTCCTACTGAAATTTTAAGTATACAAGGTAATAATATCATAGAAATTTATATATGCTATTGTACATCATAAGTTCCTGCATCTCCTTATCTCCTTAGCCACAAGTCATTGTGGACTTAATGCTGACTGAGAAGAACACTTGTTAAATATTATACTGGTAAAGAGTCTACAGGAAACAGGTAGGCAGAGTTATGCTACAGGAAGAGGATGACACAGCCTAGGAACAAGTACCAATAGGAGTGTGATACAGTCATGGAGCTCATTGGGACAAAATCTGTGTCATCAGCATGTGTGTAGTGGGTGCTTTACTTTCTTTTGAGTAGCTCAAAGTATTCTGATGTTACTGGGTAGTAAAGGTGGCCAGACAGCTGGAGTCTTCCACACAGAACATGAGTTTCCTATAGAGCAAAAGATATTCAAGAAAATCCTTGCAAGACTCTTCATATGTAGGAACATAGACACTAGGACACTGTAAATCAATGGTTCTTAATATGTCCAATTCTCTGACTCTTTCAATAGCACTAACAATAGTCCTTATGTTGTGATGAACCCTATTTGTTCATTTGTTTCATTGTTTCTTAACTTTAATTTTGCTACTGTTATGAAATATAATTCAATTATTTAATTTCAGGATATCTGATATGCAACCTTCAATGGTGTGGTAACCCACAGTTTGAAGACCACAGCTCTGAATGCAGGCAGAAATCACCACAAATCCTGGCAGTGATGCTGAGGCAGTATGATTCTTACTTTTTATTATCACACTGAATGAACTAGTCACCTGGGAAGATGGACACTCAAGGAGTAATTATATAGATAAGATTTACTTTGAACATGTCTCTGTGAGATTTTATTAAGTGTTAATTGAAATAAGACTCTCTAACATGAGCAGCATCATTTCATTGTCTGCAACCTATACTGTGTAAATATGAAGAACCTAGAGGATAAGCATAAAGAACCAGGAAGCATGGGTACATTTGTTTATCTCTGCTTTTGGATGTTTATATGATATTATTATCTGACTTCCTACCTTGATTTCCCAAAAATGGAACTATTACCTGGAATTGTGGGCTATGATCAATTTTTCCCATTCTTAGTTGCTGTGCCTGATAACTCAATGTAGTAAAGATGTAAAGAAAGCTATCTATGACAGAGGGGTTTTCAAAAATCAGTGAGATGTGTATTTCATGAAATACACATCTCTGTCTTAGAAGAAAAGATCCTACTTCCTCCTGAACCCAACCTGTGTTTCCCTGCCAAAGTTTTACAAAGACAGAGAGGCACCCATAGATTCAGATACCACTTCAACCTGTCAACATATGTCCCCTGATATTGTCTTGCCATATCAAGTGCTATGCTAAATTATTCCAATGTGTTATAGACAACAAGGTTTACTTCAATGAATGTATTTTTCTTTGAATTTCCTGACCATTAAACTTTTCAGCCATGGGGAATTGGGTCTAAATTCACTGCGTTGACTATGAATTTCAGTCTTATGCTATGTCATTCCTTGAATGGCAGAAGAAGCTCCTTAATGCTGAGAGCAAAGTAGTACCTTAAATTCCAGGTATGTGGAGGGGGGTAAGTAATGACTGGCAATGTGTCCCACTAGATACCTAAGTTTGGTGATTAACTCCAGGGCTGATGTACTCACATCCCTGTGGAAACTTCTTTGTTTTCCTCTAACTTCTGTGCCTCTGCATTAAGGTTTGAGTAAACAGATCTTTGACAAATTTCCTCCTTCAAAAGTAAATAGACCTTATCAGATGTGAAAGTCATTTTGATTTTCTCCTTAACAGGCCATTTTATTTGCATCCAAGGCTATCCAAGAAGAATAAGGTATTGGGATAGCAACTGAAATAACCACAGGTCCATGTTTAGAATGCAGGTCTGAGAAACACAATGCAAATCAAGGGCAGGACAGCAGGCACACCCAGGACATTCTTGGTTATGTCTTTGGCAGTTTAGCCTCTCAGCATGTCAGTTTCTTCTACCTAGAAAAAGATGGGTTGGGATGTGCCATGGAAATGGGTGATGTCACAAGGCATGACATATAAAATCACATCCTTCATAAATGGGACTTGTTTGTTTATTTGAATGGGTTTTTTGGGGGGGTGGGGGTGATGAGCTAGCAATTATATGAGCTAAGCTGCACATCTCTTTCTGGTGAAAATTTCTTTCTGGGAACAGAGGAATCTGATCATAAACTTTCACTCACACATACACACACACAAAAAGAAAAAACAAACGCTGAAATGATGCTTTAGAGCAGAAAATCACTTCACTTAGTAGAAAAAAATTAACACTTCTCTTCCTGACTGTTCCCAAATATTGTGCATGGCTCCTGTCCTTTACCATTTTGAAAGACTCACTAGCTAGCTAGTCTTTCTTGATTAACCACTTTCAGATGCTAAAATCAAAGAAGAAGGAGAGGAAAGGTAGAAATAACCATGTTTGATCCTAATTATAGAGTTGTGTTTGCCTGTTCCAATCTCAGAATTCTAATCTTTATCTGGCTTATCTAATAACAAATAAATGCTACCTGTGCCCATTGGTGTATTTGAATGGAAGCATGTAAATGATTTTGGTGACTTACTAGAATTCATGTACTGTATAGTGAGTCCGACTATTAATATTTTCTTCTCTGACTTACTATTCTTATTTTGAAGGTTTGCTTGTTTGAGTGGAAGTAAACTGCCACAATTAAAATGGGGGGAATTTTTTTTTAACATAAACTACTGTAACCGATATGTTTGGGAGGTGCAAAATTTTTCCATTGGAAAAAAAAATCAGAATTTAAGAGGATCCTGTTACATGCTGGGAGCATAAATTAGAGTCAGCAAAGCTTGCAAAAACAGGTTTTTTTTATCACTTTGATGGGAGAATCATTTTATTTTTTGCTTATTTTTTAAAATTTTATGATTAATTTAATTTTACATTTCAGCATGTGTTCCTCTGTCCTCCCTCTTCCTGTACCCATCATCTCCCCCCATTCCACCTCCCATTCCCATCTCCTCCATGGCAAGGAATCCCCTGGGGATTCAGCTCAGCCTGGTAGATTCAGTCAAGGCAGGTCTAGTCCCCTCCTCCCTTCAAGTAGGCTGAGCAAAGTGTCTCAGCATTGGCCCCAGGCTCCAAAAAGCCAGGCCATGCACCAAGTACAGGTACCAGTGCCACTGCCTGGGGGCCTCCTAAGTTCAAGTTCATCAACTGTCTCACTTATCCCTAGGGCCTGATCTAGTTCCCTGGGGACTCCTCAGCTATTGTTTTACAGTTCATGTGTTTCCACTAGTTTGCCTATTTGTCCCTATGCTTTTTTCAACCATGGTTTCAATATCTCTTGCTCATGTAATCCTCCTCTCTCTTACCAATTGGACTCCCAGAACTCCACCTGGGGCTTGGGTGTGGATCACTACATCTGCTTCCACCAGATAGATGAGAGTTCTATCATGACAGTTAGGATGTTCAGCCATCCAATCACCAGAGTAGGTCAGTTCAGGCACTCTCTCAACCATTCCCAGTAGTCTATTGTGCAGGTATCTTTGTGGATTTCTGGGGAACTTTCTAGCACTTTGCTTCTTCCTATTTTCCCATGGGCTCTTCATTTATCATGGTATCTCTTTCATTGTTTTCCTTCTTCATTCCTGATCCACTGAGACCTCCTGCTCCCCTAAGCTCTCTTTCCCCTGACCCTTTCCCTTCAACCCCCACCCCTTCTCATGTAGATCTCATCCATTTGTCTGTTGCTGGGCAATTCCTGTGTCTTTCTCAGGGTCCTCGTTACTGGGTAGCCTCCCTGAAGTTGTGAGTTGCAGTCTGGTTATCATTTGCTTTACATCAAGTATCCACTTATGAATGAGTACACACATATACCCAAGGAATGCTCAATCACACCACAAGGGCACATGCTCAGCTATGTTCATAGCAACTTTGTTTGTAAGCGCCAGAACCTGGAAACAACCTAGATGCCCTTCAACTGAAGAATGGATAAATAAAATGTGGTACTTACAGATAACGGCTTACTACTCAGCAGAGAAAAACAATGATTATATGTCTGATATTAGACCTTTATCAGATTAGAATTTTTTTTTATTTAACTAATTATCTCCACTATGTATATTTTGGATATGAGACCATTATCAGACGTGAGTTTTTGTTCTATTTATCTGACTTCTTGTGTTTAATAAGTATATTTTGGATATTGGACCTTTACTGAGGAGAAATTTCATTTTTTCTAGTTTCTTTGTTCCATGTGTATAGTTTAGATTTTACAATTTTAACAGATGGGAATTTTTGTTTTCTTTATGTAATTATGTTCAATATTTAAATTTGTATATTAGACCTACCAGTGAGAATTGTGTTTTTTCTAATTTTTTGCTATCACTCTCCCTCTCTCTCTCTATCTATCTATCTATCTATCTATATACATATATATATATATATATGGATATTAGAACATTTTATGTATATTTTGAATATTAGATTTTTATCAGAGGAGAATTTTTTTATATTTATATGATTTCTTGGGTTCAACATGTATATTTTGTATAATACACCTTTAATATTTGAGAATTTTTGTTTTATTTATCTGATATCTTTTGTTTAATATTTATATTTTGGATATCATGGATTTATCATTTGAAAAATTTTGTTTTATTAAATTTCTTGTGAACAGTAAGTACATTTTTGTTATCAGACCTTTATGAAATGCGAATTTTTGTTTTATCTATCTAGTTTCTTGTGTTCAATATGTATATATTGGATATTAGACCTTTTTCAGATGAGAATGTTTGTTTTATTTATTTGATGTCTTTTATTCAAAATATATATATATATATTGGTTATTAAAGCTTTATCAGGAGAGGGTTTTTATTGAATTTAATTACTTGTGCACAATATGTATGTTTTTGTATTAAACCTTTATCAGATTAAAATTTTTGTTTTATTTTTCTTATTTTTGAGGATCAATGTGTATATTATGTATATTAGTCTTTATCTGATGAGAATATTTGTTTTCTTCAATTTCTTGTGTTCATTATTTATATTTTAAATATTAGACCTTTATAGGATGAGAATTGTTGTTTTATTTAATTTATTTTTAACATGTATATTTTTAATATTAGACCTCTATCACATGAGAATTTTTTTTTCTGATTTCTTGTCTTCCCTATGTATATTTTGGATATTAGACTTTAATTTTTTAAGAGTTTTTGTTTTATTTCCCTGATTTCTTGTGTTTAATGTGTTTATTTTGGATATTAGACTTTTATCAGATGAAAAAATTTGTTTTGTTTAATTTCTTGTGTTCAATATTTATTTTTTTATTTTTTTTTTTTTGGTTTTTTGAGACAGGGTTTCCCTGTGTAGTATTGCACCTTTCCTGTAATTCACTTGGTAACCCAGGCTGGCCTCAAATTCACAAAAGTCCACCTGGCTCTGCCTCCTGAGTGCTGGGATTAAAGTTGTGTGCCACCACTGCCAGACTACTTTATGTGTATGTTTAATATAACATCTTTATCAGAGGAGAATTTTGTTTTATTTCTTTGGTTTCTTGGGGTCAATGTTGATATTTTGGATATTAGACCTTTATCAGATGAGAATTTTTGTATTATTTATCTGATTTCTAGTGCTCAATATGTATATTTTGGATATAAATATTTATTACGGGTGAATTTTTGTTTTTTTTTATTTTCTTGTGTTCAATAATTATTTATTTGATATTTCACATCTATCTCATGAGAATTTTCTTCTCTCTTTATAATTTCTTGTGTTCAATATGTATTTTTTGGATATAAGATATTTATCAAATGAGAATTTTTGCTTCATAAAATTGCTTGTGTTCAATAAGTATATTTTAGTTTTTTAACCTTTGTCCCATGATGATCTTTTTTATTTTTCTGATTTCTGTGTTCAGTATGCATATTTAAAATATTAGACAGTTACTATATGATAATTTTTTTACTTTATCTGATTCATTGAGTTCAATATGTGTATTTTGGATATTAGACCTTTATCTGGTGAGAAATTTTGTTTTATTTAAATTTGTATATTCAATATTATTATATTGGATATAAACCTTTATCAGGAGATAAATTTTGTTTTATTCAATTTCTTGTGAATATATATATATATATATATATATATATATATATATATATATATACTCGACAGTAATCAAATGAGAATATTTCTTTTAATTTCTTTTGTTCAATTAGTATGTTTTTAATATTTTACATTTATCATGTGATGACTTTGTTTTCTTTTTCTAATTTCTTGTGTTCAATATGTACATGTTGGATAATAGAGCTTTATCAGGGGAGAATTTTTATCGTATTTAGTTTCTTATGTTCAATAATTATATTTGACATTGATCTAATGAGGATTTTGTTTTTCTGATATGTTGTGTTAAATATGTATATTTTGTATATTAAAACTTGATCACATAAAAATTTAATTTTATTTATCTGATTGCTAGTGCTCAGTATGTATGTTTTCCTTATTAGACCTTTATCAAATTAGATCCAAAGTTCTTCTGTTCAGCTGTCAATGAAGGTCTTCACCCAATACTCTTTTAAGAAAGAGGTTTATTTGGGAAGGAGGAGTCTAGGAGAGTAGTTGCCTCTACCAGGTTGGAGAGAACAGCTCACAAATGACCAGGCAGGGCGGTTTATATAGGATATCTAGGGGGCGGAGTCAACTGTGATTGGTTAGTTTATATTCTGCACAGGGATTGGCCATTTTTGTGACCAAGGGGCAGAGATGACCCTGATTTCAGGGGTAAACTGTGTTTCTTTCAATAGCCTTTCTTGGCTTTCTAACACTTCCTCTTATTCCAGGGCACATTTCTTTCAATGACTCTGATTCTAGAGGCCAAGAGTGTTTCTTTGGTACTGGTTTCAGAGTCAAGGAATGTTACCTCAGTTCATTTTTCTGGTCCAGGACCCAAGCAAAGGCTGTGTTTCTTTCCTTGGTTCTGGGCCCTAGGGCCAGGATTCTGCTGTCCTGCTCTGTGGTTGGTTGATTACACAAGTCAGTTGGACAGGGGCACAGATAGCTCTGATCTGAGCTCAACTATGTTTCTCTCACTCACTGGCTTTATCTGTGCCATCCTTCCCTAATTCTAGGCTCCATGGTCAGGTTGGGTTTCTCTAGCCAGCCCCTTTTCCCTACACCCCCTATTTTGGTTTAGTAAAAAAAAGCTGGGGTTGGAAAGGGTGATAAGAAGCTGAGGTTTGAGAAGGGTAAGTAGCAGCTGGAGGTTGAGGGTGAAGTTATCTTTAGACTGCTTCCTGCTGGATTAGGGTGCTAAGATTCTTTAGACAGTCTTGACTTTCTTCCACAGGATGTAACCTGGTCTGCAAATCTCTAGGTTTGTCAATAGGGACTGTTAATCCTGTAATATTAATTGGTTCAGAGTTTGGTTAGAAATATTTTGGATCAGTTGTTGAAGAAAACTAGCCAAGAAGTTTATGAGGCAGGGTGCAATTATTAGTGCTAAGAAAAGGAAGAAAAGAGGGGCTAAGAAAGGTAGTATCCATTACATCCAACCTACATTTATGACAATTCCTTTTTCTACATCATCAAAACTAGATTTCCCACATTTCCTTTCTCTATGTCACCAAAATACATTTCCAACAGTGTCTTTCTCAATTTCATTAAACGACTTTTCCCACATTGACTTCTGTGGTGTCATCTTAACTACATTTCCTAAACTCCTGTCCCTATGACATCACAAATACAATGCCCTTCTTGCCTTGGTCTACATCATTAGTACTTCATTTCCCACAATACATTTCTCTAATTCACAGCACTACATTTCCCACAGTGCCTTTCTCTGTTTCAAATGAACTATATTTCCCACTGTGCCATTCACTACATCTTCAGATCTACATTTCCCACAGTTCCTTTATCTGTTTAATCATAAATAAATTTCTCACAGTGCCTTTCTCTGCTTTATCAGAACCACATTTCCCTTAGAGCCTGTCTCTGTGTCATCAAAACTACATTTCCAAAGTTCATTTATTTACATAATAAGAACTACATTTCCCACAGTTCATTTCTCTATGTGATCAGAACTACATTTCCCACAGTGGTCAATCTCTACAACATAAGAACATCTTTTCCCACAGTGCCTTTCACTATGTGACAGAACTACATTTCCCATACTGCCTTTCTCTGCTTCACCAGATCTATATTTCCCACAATGTCTTTCTCTGTGTCATCAGAATATCATTTCCCACAGTTCCTTTCTTTGCATCATCATAACTACATTTCCCATAGTCCCTATCTCTACATCATCAGAACTACATTTTCCACAGTGCATTTCTCCATCTCACCAGAACTACATTACCCATTGTTCCTTTCTCTGTGTCTTCAGAACTGAATTTCCCACAGTTTCTGTCCCTGTGTCACAGAATTCCAATTCCCATAGTGCCTTTCTCGGTTTTATCAGATTAACATTACTGACATTTCCTTTCTTTGTGTCATCTGAACAAAATTTCCCTCAGTTCCTATATGTATGTCATCAGAACTACATTTATCACTGTTTCTTGCTCTACATCATCCAAAGTATATTACCCAAAAATCTTTTCTTGGTGTCATCAGAACTACATTTTCCATGGTTACTTTCAATCCTTGATCAGAACTACATTTCCCACTGTGCCTTTCTCTGTTTCATCAGAACTACATTTCCCACAGTTCCTTTCTCTATGACATCAGAACTCCATTTGCCACAGTTCCTTTCTCTACATCATCAGAACTATATTAACTGAAGGTCCTTTCTTGGTGTCATCAGACTACATTTCCCCCAATGCCTGACTCTATGACATCACAAATGCATTGCCTATCTTGCCTTTATCTACATCAAGAGAACTCTATTTCCCACAACTTCCTTCTTTTTCTCATCAGAACAACTTTTCCCACAGTGACATCCTTGGTGAAATCTGAACTACATTTCCCAGAGGGGCCAGTCTCTATAACTTCAGAACTGCATTGCCCATTTTGTCTTTATCTACATCATCACAACTTCCTTTCCCACAGTGCCTTTCTCTACGTCATCAGGACTATATTTCCCACTGTACTTTTCTCTACATCCCAGAAGTGCATTTCCCACATTGTCTATCTCTGGTTCATCAAAAACATGTCTTACAGGGCCTTTCTCTACATCATCAGAGCATATTTTAACACAGTGTCTGTCACTGTGAATTCAGAACTACATTTCCCACAGTGTCTTTCTCTATGTCCTTAGAACTGCGTTTCCGACAGTTCCTTTTTATATATTATGAAAACAACATTTCCCACACTTCCTTTATTTATGTCACAAGAGGTACTTTTCCCACACTTACTTTCTCTACATCATCAAAACTACATTTCTCACATTTCCTTTCTATGACAATATAGGTACATTTCCCACACTTCCTTTTTTTTTATGTCATTGGAAATGCATTTCCCACAGAGTTTCTCTGGTTCATCATATCAACATTTCTGACAGTGCCTTTCTCTACATCATCAGAACATCATTTTCCACTGTGCCTGTCTTGGCATTATCAGAACTAAATTTCACACAGTTCTTTATTTATATCAACAGAATTCATTTCCCATAGTGCCTTTCTCTATGTCATCAGAACTATATTTCTCATAGCGTCTTTCTCTGTCACATAAAAACTACATTTCCCACAGTACCTTTCTCTTGGACAACATAACTACATTTCCGAGAGCACATTTCTCTGCTAAATCAGATCAACAGTTCCAAGAGTGTTTTTCTTTGGTTTTGTCTGAAATACATTTCCCATAGTTCTTATGTGTTTGTCATCAGAACTTCATTACCCACAGTTCCTTTCTCTAGGTCCTCAGTACTGCATTATTTAAAGTTCCTTTCTCTTTGTTATCAGAACTACATTTTCCACAGTTCCTTTCTCTGTGTCACAGAAGTAACTTTCCCACATTTCCTTTCTATAATACATCAGAACTACATTTCCTACACATCTTTTGTCTATAAGATCTTAATTTCCTTTACCACAGTGTCTTTCTCTGTGACATGAGTGCTACATTTCCCACTGTGTATTTCTCCATATCATCAGCACTACATTACCCAAAGTTCCTTTCTCTGTGTCATCATAACTACATTTCCCCACAATTCCTTTCTCTATAACATCAGAACCACATTTTCCACCAGGCCTTTCTTGGTGTCATCTGAACTATATTTCCCACAGTGCCTGTCTCTATGACATCAGAACTACATTGCACAACTTGTCTTTATCTACATCATCAGAACTAAATATCCCACTGTACCCTCCTTGTTGACATCTGAATGGCATTTCCCTCAGTGCCTGTGTCTATGATATTAGAACTAAATTTCCCATCTTGCCTTTAGCTACATCATCAATACTACAGTACCAACAGTGACTTTCTGTATGTCACAGAACTACATTTCCCATAATGCCCTTTTCTCTTCCATCAGAAAGACATTTCCCCCAATGCCTTTTACTTTGTCTCAGAAATAAATTTTCCACAGTGCCTTTCACTACATTTTCAGAACTATGTTTTCTTCAATGCCTTTTTCTGTATCATCAGAACTGCATTTCTGACAGTTCCTTTATCTACATCATCAGAACTACATTTCCACCAGGCCTTTCTTGGTGTCATCTGAATGATATTTCCCACTGTGCCTGTCTCTATGACATCAGAACATTATTTGCCACATTGTCTCTATGACAACAGAACTACTTTTCCCAGAATTCCTTTATCTACGTCATCAAATCAACATTTCCCACAGTGTCTTTCTCTGGGGCATGAGAAAAACCTTTCCCACACTGCCCTTCTCTACATTATCATAACTACATTTTCCACAGTGCCTTTGACAAAGTGACAGGAAAATCTTTCCCACAGAGGCTTTCTCTGCTTCATCAAATTGATGTTTCCCTCCATACCTTTAGCTCAGTCATCTGAACTACATTTCCCACAGTGTTTTTCTTTATGTCACAGAAATAGATTTCCCACATAGTCTTTCTCTGTTTCATCAGAACTACATTTCCTAAAGTGCCTTCCTTGGTGACATTTGAACTAAATTTCCCACAGTGCCTGTCTCTAGGACATCAGAATTACATTGCCCATCTTGCCTTTATCTACATCATAAATACACCATTTCCCTCAGTGCCTTTCTCAGTGTCACGTGTACTACATTTCCCATAGTTCATATGTGTCTGTCATCAGAACTACATTTCTCACAGTTCCTTTTTCTATGACATCACAACTACATTACCCAAAGTTCTTTTCTCTGTGTCATCACAACTATATGTCCCACTATTTTTTCTTTATCTCATCAAAATTGCATTTCCTACAGTGCCTTTCTCTACATTATCAGAAATTCATTACCCACAGAGCATTTCTCTATGTCATTAGAACTACATTTCTCACAGTGACTTTCTTTAGGTCATCAGAACTGCAATTCACAACTTTCCCTTATTTATGTCATGAGAACTCCATTTCCTACAGTGCCTTTATATACATCATCATACCTGTATTTCCCACCATGCTTTTCTCTATGTCACAGACATTACCCACAGAGCCTTTCTCAGTGTCATCTGAACTGCATTTCCCACAATACCTATGTGTATATCACCAGAACTACATTTGTCACCTTTACTTTCTCTATTTCATCAGAAATACGTCACTCATAGTGCCTTTCTTGGTGCATCTCAGCTACATTTTCCATAGTGCCTGTCTCTATGACATTAGAACTAAATTACACACTTTGCCTTTAGATACTTCATCAATAGTACATTTCCACAGTGACTTTCTAGGTGTCATCTGAACTTCATTTCCCACAGTTCCTATGTGTATGTCATCAGAACTATATTTCTCCCAATTCCTTTCTCTTTGACATCAAAACTACATTGAAATTTCCTTTCTCTTTGTAATCAGAACAACATTTCCCACAGTGCCTTCCTTTATGTCACAGAACAACATTTCCCACATTCCATTCTTTATGTCATTAGAAGTACTTTTCATACAGGGCCTTTCTCTACATCACCCGAAATTAATACCCACAGTGGCTTTCTCTATGACATCAGATCTACATTTCCCATAATTCCTTTCTCTGATATCAGAACTGCATTTCACATGGTGCCTTTCTCTAACACATCAGAACTACGTTTCCCACACATCATTTCTCTATGGCATCAGAGCTCCATTTAATTCAGTTCCTTTCTCTATGTCATCAGATCAACATTACCCACTGTATCTTTTTCTATGGCATCAGATATCCATTTACCACAATGACTTTCTCTGTGTCATGAGAACTGCATTTACAAAAGTTCCTTTCTCTGTGACATAAGGACTGTATTTCCCACAGTTCCTTTCTCTACATCATCATAACTACATTTCCCTCAGGGTCTTACTATAAGTCACAAAATTACATTTCCCACAGTGCCGTTCTCAGTGTCATCTGAACTACATTTCCCACAGTTCCTATGTGTATGTCATCACACCTACATTTCCCAGATTTCCATTCTCTACATCATCAGAACTACATTTCCCACAGTGTCTTTCTCAATGGCATAAGAACTGCATTTCCCACAGTGCCTTTCTCCATCTTATCAGAACTACATTACCCAAATTTCCTTGCTCTGTGTCATCATAACTCAATTTCCCACAATGCCTTTCTCTATGTCAAAGAAATACATTACCTTTATGGCCTTTATCAGTGACATCAAACCTACATTTCCTACAGTTCCTTTGTCTACATCATCAGAACCTCATTTCCTACAGTTCCCTTCTCCACATCATCAGCCCTACATTACCCACAGAGATTTTCTTGTGTCATCAGAAATTCATTTCCTACAGTTCCTGTATATATGTCATCAGAACTACATTTCCTATAGTGCATTTCTCTGTGTCATCAGATCTACATTTATCACACTTCCTTTCTCTGACATCAGAATTACATTTCCCAAAGTGCCTTTATCTGAGACATAGGAACTTCATTTCTCTATGGCATCAGAGCTCCATTTCCTGCAGTTCCTTTCTCTTATGATGTCCGCGTTCTGGTGACACAGTGAATGTAATTGTGGAAATGTTGTTCTGATGAGTAGGAGAAAGGGACTGTGGGAAATGTATTTTTGTGAAATTGAGAAAGGCACTGTGGGAATTGTTGTTATGATGACACAGAGAAAGGAATTTTTGATAAAGTAGTCCTGATTAGAAGGAGATAGACGATGTGATAATTTTAGTTCTTATGTCACAGAGAAAGACACTGTAAAAAATGCAGTTGTGATGATACAGAGAAGGCACTGTAGGAAATGTAGTTCTGATGACATAGATACAGGAATTAGGGGAAATATTGTTCTGATGACTCAAGAAAGGCTCTGTTGGTAATGTAGTGCTGACGATGTGGAGTAAAGAAGTGGGCAAAATGAGGTTCTGATGATGTAGACAAAGGAACAGTGGGAAATGTAGTTCAGATGTCCCTGAGAAAGGCAATGTAGGTAATGTATTTCTTTGGCATAGAGAAAGGCAGTGTGGGAAATTGAGTAATGATGACATAGAGCAAGGAACTTTGGGTAATATAGTTCTGATGAAATGGTGAAAGGCACTGTGGGAAATGCAGTTCTTATGTCATGGAGTTAGACACTGTAGGAAATGTGGTTTTGATGATGTAGAAATAGGAACAGTGGGAAATGTAGTTGTGATGAGGTACACATAGGAACTGTGGGTAGTGTAGTTCAATTGACACTGAGAGATGAATTGTGGGTAGTGTTGACCTGATAAAACAGAGAAAGGCACTGTAAAAAATTTATTTCTCTGACTTAGAGAAAGGCCCTGAAGGAAATGTAGTTCTGATGACATAGAGAAAGGACCTGTGGGGAATGTAGTTCTCATGATGTAGAGAAGGCACTGTGGGAAATGTAGTTCTGATGCCTAGGAAAAAGAGATGTGGGAAGTGTCGTTCTGGTAACACAGTGAATGTAACTGTGGGAAATATTCTGATGAGTAAGAGAAAGGGACTGTGGGAAATGTATTTTTGTGTCATTGAGAAAGGGACTGTGGGAAATGTTGTTGTGATGACACAGAGAAAGGAACGTTTGATAATGAAGTCCTGATTGGAAGGAGATAGGCTGTGTGATAATTTTAGTTCTTATATCACAGAGAAAGACACTGAAAGAAATGGAGTTCTGATGACACTGAGAATGCACTGTGGGAAATGTAGATCTGATGTCATAGAGAAAAGCACTCTGGGGAATGTAGTTCTGATGACATAAAGAAAGGCACTGTGGATAATCTTGATCTGATGACATAGAGGA
>NW_023412946.1:0-27200 GCF_903995425.1 Onychomys torridus
GGATTTTTTTCTTTATAATAGTCATTCCAAGTGTCCTATGAGAGATACATGGGCTACAGGAAGTCCCTTGCCCTCCCACAGCCAACTCCCATTCCCTAGACGGAAGGTGAACGAGTCCATATCGGGTAGGTGACAATATTGCTCTTTGTAAAAAAAAAAATTCACAGTGCATAATTTAATCTTCTGCCTTTCCATATTGAATAGCTTGAACTGATTGGGAGGCAGTGGGCCCTGGATCTGTCCTTAGTGCATGAGTTGGCTGTTTGGAACCTTGGGCTTACACAGGGACACTTTGCTCAGCCAGGAAGGAGGAGACTGGAGGTGCCTGTACTGAATCCACCAGGTTGAATTGAATCCCCAGGGGAGTCTTGGCCCTGCTGGAGATGGGAATGGAGGGGAGGAAATGGGGGGGGAGTGGAGGTTGGGGCAGGCGGGGAGAAGACAGGAGAACCCATGGCTGATGTGTAAAATTAAAACACAACAATAACAAGAACAACAACAATAATAATAACAATAATAATAAAGGAAAGAAAAAAAACACAAAAAAAGAAAAAAAACTTCTGCCTTAATACTTTTTTGTTTTTATTTTTGAATGGTCAGCCATCAGAGTAGCCCTCTTTTTTTTGGCCCCCAACTTGATGTATAAAGGCTTTGGTCTCCCTGGGAGAGGGTTGAGGTGTTGAGGCAGCCAGAGCTTGCATATACACTGACTTGAGACCAGTTGAATAAAAGTGTACACCTTACAAAAAAAATAAAATACAAATAAAATAAAGAACTGACAACTAAGCCCTCTTGTCCACTCATGCTGTGTAACTACAGCAAAAACCAAAACTAAACAAAACAAAAAAACCAAAAAAACCAGTCAAGCACAAAATCACAAACACACACCACACAAAATGCAAGTAAGAGGCAAAAGTATCACAGTTCCATTTATTTATTTGATACTTATCAGGCACAAATTATGTGCTACCTTGACGTTTACAAAACGTTAGTGAAAACACAAATGACTGATCTTTACTCACATGAGGCACTGTAATGTGACAACAGATAGAGGGAATAATCCAGAAGTTAGCATGTCAAATCTGTTTGCTAATTGGAAACTACATGCTTCTTCATGTGCAGATGAGACACTGAGCTGGAGATCTGTGACCCTCTGGAGAGGAAGTATATAGTTCAGTCTGACTTGTGGCATTTCCTCAGATGACAGTGGATATGGATGACATGTGGAAGCTATAGTTACACGGGGAGCAGGTGTAGGGGTCCTCTACTGTGTGAATCCTCTCATGAGGCTGCAGATTGGTTATCTGGCTGAAAGACCTTCTACGTGTCCTACATTGGACAGGCTTATTTTGCCTGTGAATGAACACATGATTCTCAGGTCTGAGCCAATCTAGAAGCCTTTAAGACATCTGGTTCAGAAAAATGACCTTTCATTCTTGTATATTCCTTAGTTGGCTGAAAGATTACAGGGAAATTTTAGGTTCTTTGACATTCCTCACATTTCTGTGTCTGAGTCTCTGTAGAGTCTCTCTTGGTGACTCTCCAAAGTGGACCTTGCATCATGGTTCTGGCAGTCTTCAGTGGGCTCTGGCCTTGAGGTAATTCCTGGTTGTAACTCCTACACTGGGACATCTTCAGAAGACTTGCCCTCTAAGATTGTTTCTGGTACCTGGTGGCAATTTGACTTGTTCTTTTGTAATCCTGGGGGTTTCCATCAGAAACATGTCCCTCTTCATGCTCAGGAAACTGCTCCTTTTGCATAAAGATAAGGGAGTCCTTCTCATTTCCAGGACTACTATCACCACCATTTACATCCCTCATGCTCCAGACCTTGTTTTGGCCATCTTTATTGTCTTCATGTCCTGTGGAAATAAGACACTTGATGAAACAGTGTCCATGAGAGGATTCCTACACAATACCCCTCCTCTATGCAGCTTCCTGACACTCACCTGTTGCCAATAACATGTGTTGGGAGACTGGCAAGGGCATCTTTGCATTCTCTTGTGTTGAGGATTGTGTTGATTGCTGTTCTTTCAGAAGCTTGATGGCTTGTTTCAATGACGTGTTCTCAGAAATGAGGGCTTCCTGCCCCTGCATCGTGACATGAACCTGTAAACAAAGCCAGATAACCATTGCCAATGAAACTGTGGATCTGTGGATGAGAGAAAACCTGCCCTCCACCTGATTGCATTGGATCACTGGGCTATGGGTTAGTTCATTTGTCTATTTCGCATCTCTAATGGTGTTATTCTGTCATTCAGAGTTATGTTCTCCGATGTCCCTATTCACTATATATTTGCAAGTGTTGTGTCACTGTTCCCAGAGACAAGGTAAAGTTAGGTTTCTGCAATGCCCGACCACAACATTTTCTCGATATATTCAATGCATTTGTGGAAAGATGAGTTTGATCGAAACTGGAAATAGGTGGTATTGTGTTCCCTGAAATATTGTGCACTGTAATAATAAATTTATCTGGGGTGGGAGAACAGAAAATCACATTATTAAACATAGAGGTTAGGCAGTGGTAGCACATGCTTTTAATCCTAGCTTTCGAAAGACAGAGATCCTCCTGGCTCTGTTAGTACAAGGCCACACTGGAAACAGACAAGCAAGGTGACTCATACCTTTAATCCCAGGATGTAAAGGCAGGAGGCAGAAAGGTATTTAAGGTATGAGGTTGAGGAACTGTAATCTGGTTAAACTTTTAGGCTTTTGAGCAGCAGTTCAGCTGAGATTCATTCTGGATGAGGACTCACAAGCTTCCAGTCTGAATAAAGAGGATTGATCAGCTGAGGAAATGTCAAGGTGAGATTGCTGTGGCTTGTTCTGCTTCTCTGATCTTCCAGTGTTGACCCAATACCTGGCTCCAGTTGATTCTTATTAATAAGAACTTTTAAGAGTCCTGCTACACTTCCCCCTTTAAGAAAGGCTTCTCATTAGTCCAAGGATTATCCCCCTCAAGCCAAGGTATGGCTACTATGACAAAATTGCTGTCTTATGGAAATACAGCAAGGTTTGATAGGTCTAATCAGGAAGAGATTTGTACAATGACATTAGAAATGTGTATATGGTGTGTTTGAAAAATTTCACCACTTTTGCCATTTCTGTAAGTGATTGAGCATTATGCAAATCTAGACACTGAAAGAAGACCAATGTAATTACATCTCTATTAAGTTTTGAAATTATCAATTGCATCACCATTACAAATAAGGCATATCTTATGGGTGTGTGAATGTTAAACAGGCATTTGATAGCCATATTTCAACATCAGACATCAGACTCTACCATCCTGCCACTTAAGTTTTGTAGACAGAGGAGCTTAATGATTAGTAGCAGACAAATTGGATGAATATTAAGCCAATTAAATCCCCAGTTTCTGCCTCACAGGTCCTGGGATAACATGCTACTTCTGAGAATCAGAATCTTAAATGTCTGATGAGATGGAAACTCTATACTCCTAATCAGAATGTAACCAGCTCCCTAAATGAGCCATCTTCAAACCCCAAGGTATCTATACTAAACTGATAAAGGCTTTACCCAGATGTCTTCTCCCAGTGTCTCTGACACCATATAAATAATTTCATTATAATTATATCCATCCAACAATCCATGGGCTCTTTTCTGTGTTATTCATATTAATTTAGAAGAGTAGATAGTTTCCTTTGGAAATATGTTGGTGGTGGGGGCAGTGATATAGTCATAGCAATTAAAAATCTATAACAACTTTTTACTATTGCTCAACTATAAATGACTGTCCTGATTGCCGTCTTAACCATCTATCAATCAAGGTACCCACCATGACAGGAGGCTTCAAGCACTCTTCAGTCAGACCTTCCATGAATTTCTTGATGTTTTTAACACTTGATTCCCATTTCTCTTTAAAGGAAAACTTGTCCTTACATTGCTGACTGACAAGAAATTCGTACAAGACCAACTGAGAAATCATCTGCTCCTTACTCTGCTTTTCTTACTCTGCAACCAGGACGTAAAAATCTCCCAGAGATCTTGTAGCTCCTGCTTTGCACAAGTGCCACTGTCAGTTGGGGGAAAGCTGGGCTGAGCAATTGGGGAGTTAGAGATACCTTCTTCTGACTGCACAGGAGAAACCTGGGTTGGAATAAATTCCATGCAGTCTAATGATGGGGCACCTTCTGGTGACTGGGGCTTAAAGGAATCTCTGAGGTGTGAAGCCATTCTGTTGAGAGTCCTCAAAAATTCAACTTTGTCAGTCAAGTATCTCTCTTGTGACTTGAAGATAGGTTTAAGCAATTTGTGGATGTGTTAACTCTAGAAGTGAAAGAGAAAACACATAAATAAGTCAAAGATTAACTAAGAGTCTTGTTACAGATGTTTTCACTATTTCTTAGGAGTAAATACTTCATTGTACTCCCACACAAATTCTTCTAGAGATCACAACAAAGAGAAGATGTGAGTGTAACAGACTTGACTCAACAGCGAGAAAAATTCTTTGTTGAGTGTGACAAGACCTGAAGTAAGAAAACAGCAAGGTATGCAGTAGCACAGGGGTATCTGTTCATCCTTGAAAAATGTAGAATTGTTGTCGCTGAACCTCAAATTTTCAATTTCACCCTTGTCTCCCATCCTAAATGCACCAGAGCAACACTTTAATACAAAATGATAAATGTCAATGACCAGCAACCTTCAATTAACAGGTTACCAAAAACACGTTCATAAAAAGAAGCACATGTGCATTCTTGAGTAGCCCTCAGAATTTTAAATGGAACAGTCTTGATCAGAAAGGCTGTCAAATCCAGGGAGTGGTGGAATGTGCCTTAAATCCCATCACTTAGGAGGCTGAGACAGACAGATCACTGTGTGTTCAAGGCCAACATGCTCTACATAGTGAGTTCCAGGACAGACAGAAATGTTTCATATAAAAACCCTGTTTGGAAAAACCAAAAGAAAGAAAAAGAAAGGATGTTCAAAATACCACATTATACCTTTAAGATATTCCTATAACTGTGATGCAATATCTCACACTACCAACAAGTAATTATACATGCACAGGCATGCACACACAATTACCTACTTAAGGTAACAAAGAAGTGTAATGTTTCTATTCTCCTAACTTAACTCTTTCTTTCCTAAACCTCAAGGATGATTCCAGGAAGTTAGAATGTGGTTTACAGTCCTCTGCTCTGCTTAATCTGAATTCTATTCAAGTTGACTTCCTTATATAGTGCCTGGCTTGAGTAAGTCTATCTGTGAAGTTAATGGAAATGAGAATGAGATTGCATTGGACCTCCTGTGCCTGGGTGTGGCAGCCAGTACTTTCTTTCTATTACTCTGGCAGTAGAGCTGGATGGTCTTCAGTCTCACCACAGCCTAGGAACCTAGGAATACCAAGGTCAGCCCAGCCTAAGGGAAGATGGTGCCTAATTAGAACAGCAAACACATGTAAGCAAACAAAACAGGGAATAACAGTTTTCATTATGGTTGAATCAGAGATGGAATCCTACCTCAGCCCCTTCTCTGCATCACTATGCAATGTTTGAGGCTGTCATGGAAGAAGAACACATCCTAAGCAAAAATAGTCACTGTAGTCAAAAGGGTCAATACCACACTGAAAGGGAATATCAAGATTGGCATTTATGTCCCATGACTGCTGACATATGTCTCATTCTAAAATGGTTAAAAATTTCTGATATCCAGAGAGTTTGGAATTCAAATGCTGCAGTGAACAAGGTAAAACCCTTGGCAGTGGAATGAGGCAGAGAGAGAAGTGCCAGGAGGAGTCTGAAGCACAGCATAGAAAAGACAGGCTGTCCTGGGTTCATCACTCTGGGTAAAGCAAAAGTGTTTCATTTTTGAAATACATGATACTAGATAGGTAGGATGTGAGGAGTATAGTCTGGGGAAGAATTAAAATGTATATCCAAAATGAGACGGTTTTTGTCATCCTTCTTTCCTTCCCATTTTGTTTCTTTTTTTTTTTTTTTTTCAGTGTTGAAGAGCAATCCTAATTCATATTAACAATAAAAACCTAGAGGCAAATACCAAGGGTCAAAACTGAAAGATCAGAGAAGCAGAGCAGCAGGCACTTCTTACCTCTGTGAAATCTCAGACTGAATGTGAGGAGATCCTGAGTCTGTGATTCCTTGGACTGAATATGGGAGATCCTGTCCCTTCAATCCTCAGACTGAACTGGCATGGAGATCCTATCTCCACCTGCTTTATAAGCCTATCTCCACCTCCCTAGTGCTGGGATTAAGGGCTTGTGCCTGCAACACCTGGATCTGTTTCTCATTTGGACTAGATCAATCTGCAGTAGCCCAGAGTGGCCTTGAACTCCTGATCTTCCTGCTTCCTCCTCCAAAGTGCAGGGATTAAAGGTGTGTGCCATCACTATGGTTTTCTTCTGGCTATTTCTGCCCTCTGATCCCTAGGCAAGCTTTATTTGTCAGAACACAAACAGAATATCAAACAAGTGTGGCTTGGTTTTCCAAATGAGAGGCTTATAGCCTCATCTGCTCCCTGGTTCATTCAGGTGGTTGAGAATGACCTCGAACTACAATCCTATGGCTTTAAACTACTCAAGTCTGGAGTTCCAGAGTTGCCTCACTGCTTCAAGTATCCTTTTTTGTTGTTTGTTTGTCTGTTTTTATTTTTGTTGTTGTTGTTGCTGCTGATGTTCTGCTTTTTGAAGTGTTGTCTCCCTATGTGACTCTGGCTACAGGAGAAATATGTGGACCACATTGACCTCCAATTCACATACACTTGCCTCAGTCTCCTAAGTGCTGGATTTAAATGTGTGTGCCATTATCAACGGCTTTCTCCAAGCATGCTAATTGTTAGGTTCATTTGTATCATCTGAAATTCACAGGTTGAGGTCTTATTACCTAAGATTTTTGTCTTGTAGCAAAATGTGCTTAACATCCACACAAAAGGCAAAATTCAAATTGCCATCTTCCAAGACAAGCTGGATGCTCACTGACTAAAACTTATATAGTCTAAAATCTTCTAAAACCATAACACCAAACATTTTGAATGTTAAACCCCAAGCTGCATTTCTTCTGGGAGAATAAAAAATGTCATGTGTTAGGGAAAGAATTCCAAATTCTGCACATGGATTAGCCAAAAGGTGTAACAATGATTGTATCTTCAGTATAAAAATTCATTTTTTCTGCATTAATATTTATTCCTGTTGATGATAATCTGGATTTTAATAAATGAAAACCATGTTTGTCACCAGCAATATTCCTATGAAAATATTTGTTTTCATGAGAATAAGAAACATGCCACTGTGTGTGTCACTATTTACTTCCTTCATAAGAATATCAGGGGATACATTTGATCCTAACAATTAGAATACTTGGAGGAAGTCAGTAGCCATTAATCCCTGTCCACAACTTTAATCCCAGCACTCAGTAAATACAGGCAGATGAATATCTGAGCTGAGGCCACCCATGTCTACAGAGTGAGTTCCAGAAACAGAAAGTGTCTCAAAACAGCACTAAACAGAAAAACAAACAAACTTGTTGTTTCCATACATTCCCTGGTTTCCTGGATGTTTTATGTCAGGACTATGTGAGATGAACATTTTCTTTCACAAAGTATGAAGTATCTATTTCTACTATAGTGACCTCACTGCATAAGATTCTTACTTGCCAGGTGGTCGTGGCACTCAACTCTAATCCCAGGAATCAGGAAGCAGATCCAGGTGAATCTCTGTGACTTTGAGGCCAGTTTGGTCTATAGAGCAAGATCCAGAACATGCATCAAAACTACACAGAGAAACTCTGTCTGGAAATAGAAGAGAGAGAGAGAGAGAGAGAGAGAGAGAGAGAGAGAGAGAGAGAGAGAGAGAGAGAGAGATTCTCATATCTCTGTTTTCTGTTGGTGATGTTTGCATCTGTAGTTCCAATCTGCTAACCTAGATTTTCAGTTTCCCAAAATCCTACAGTTTCTATTTTCTTTATTTCTTCTTTTTTAGCTGTCTTATGAATTTCATTGAAATGTTTGTTTTTTTCCCCTTGTCTTTCTTGACATTCATTAAGGGATTTATGGATTTCCTCTGATTGTTTTATTGTCTTTTCCTGGATTTCTTTAAGTTATTTATTCATTTCTCTTTAAGAACTTCTGCCATCTTTAAAAAGTTGGTTTCATTGTTACTTTAAGGTGCTTCAGCTGTGTTGGAATAGGAAAAACTTACTCTTTGCTTTTATTTTGTGTTTTATTTTTTTTATTTTGTTGTCTTTACAAATGCCCTTAGGTAGGCCAGGGTAGCCTTGAACACATTTTGTAGCAGAAAATGGTTCAACATCTGATCTCCCTGCTCACACTTCCCAGGTGTAGAGATGGTGAGAGTGCTTCATGCCATCAGGATATCTCCTTGCTATCAGCTGAATTCTGTCCTCTGTTGTTCAGGTGTACAGGAGTTATTCACCATCCTTAAGCTATGACTTTATTTAGAAACATAAGAAACAGTATGTTTCTTATCCAAAAATCTGTATTCAGCTAAAGGTTAGAATCTTGAAAGAATATAAATACTGAAATATCCCCCAAACCATAATCTATGAAACTTTGTTGTTGAAATCTTGAAGCCTACATCACCCAACTTGCAAAGTCTCACAAGGAAAGAAAGGCTAGAGTACACACCACCATAAGCAGAGTGTTTGAAGGCTAATTCTGGGAAAGAAATCAGCCACAAGGACCCTAATAATAAAACCTTCAATGTGAAAATGTATAAATTCTGTTGGAATTCTTGTCAGCTGATGAGATTATGGATTTAACAATTGAAGCCTCCTGGTTTCCTACTCTAAGGCCAAAGCAGGGACATCAGGAGAAAGTCATAATTCATCTTCAACAATTCTTCATGACACTGGAACTCGGCTCAGCTTCCTAACTGAAATCAACCACATAAAGGTGCCATCGACTCTGTGACTTTATGCATGCTGGGTTCAACACTGCACAGAGTTCCAGTTTCTCAGTATAGCTATTATCCCCTTTTCCTTTCTGGGCTACAGTTTTTGGAGTTTATTCATGGAAAACCTCGGCATTTTGTAAATAGTTTTCATCTTGTCAGGGAAGCTTTCTTGTAACCAACTCTACTCCCTATATTCTAGGTGTCATGTGGATAGAGTTATGAAGAGTATAGTGTTATGACATTGGAATAAATATGGGAGGCAACTATGGACCATTGTGATTGACTAGAAGAAAGTCTTTGGAGATGTCAGAAAGTGATGCACTTACCATGCAAGCCTAAGCCATGAGTCTGAAATCTTAACAGGGTAGAAAAAAAGTCAGAGGAAATGGCAGGACACTTACATGGACCCCTGTTACATGGAGAGCAGGAGACCAGAGAACGTTTGGAATCAGTAGTACCAGATACACTGGGGTACAAAGATTCTAATAAAAAGGACCCTGTTCAAACAATGCAAAAATAAAGAACTGACAACTAAGCCATATGTTGAACTCTATTGCTGTGTAACTGAGGGAAAAAATAAGACAAATACTCACAAAATCAAAAACACACACCACATGAAGTATACATAAGAGACAATTGTATTCAGGGAACTGGCTTCAGAATCCTTTCTTTTTTTTTTTTCTTCAGATCTGAGAACCAAACCCAGGGCCTTGTGCTTGCTAAGCAAGCGTTCTACCATTGAGCTAAATCTCCAACACCTACCTCTAATAAAAAGACATGCAGAGATGACCTGCCACACTGGTGGAGACCTATGAACTGTGGACTAATGCCTGTGAAATGGAGCCCCCATGGGACTGGACTAGGCCACTGGATATTGTAGACAGTTGCTTAGCCAGAACTGTTTGGGGGATACAGGGCGGGGGGATTGGGATCCATCCCTGGTGCATGGGCAGTATTTTGGGATCCCAGTGCCTGGGGTGTGGCAACTTGAGTAGCCTTGGTAGGTCTGGGAGGGTTTGGAACTGCCTTGGCTCTGTGCTCTGCTGATACCCCATGGAGTACCCTTGATTTGGAGGATGTGGGGATGGGGGGTGGCTTGAGAGGAAGGGCTGGGGATGGTAGGAGGGAGGAGGTGGGATCTGTGGGTGGTATGTAGGGTGAGTAGAAAATTTCTTAAAAAAATGAAAAAAGAGGGAGTTGTATTACAGTTCCATCTTTTTATTTGATATATATCAGTTCCCCAAAATATTGTGCACCGTAATAAATTTATCTGCGATTAGAGAACAGAAGAGCAAGTAGATACAGAGGCTAGAAAATGGTGGCACTCATGCCTTTAATCCTAGCATTCCAGAGGCAGAAATATATCAGGATCTCTGTGACTTCAAGGCCACAGTAGAAACAGCCAGGCATGGTGAGCCACGCCTTTAATCTCAGAATGTGAGCCTTTAATCCCAGGAAGTGAGGGCAGAAAGCAGAAAGATATTTAAGGCATGTAAACCAGGAACTAGGCTGGTTAAGCATTCAGGCTTTCAAGAAGCAGCAGTTCAGCTGAGATTCATTTGGATGAGGACTCAGAGGCTTCCAGTCTTAGGCAAACAGATAAATTGAGGAACTGTCAAGGTGAGGTAGCTGTGACTTGTTTCTGCTTCTCTGCTCTTCCAGCATTCACCACAATAACTGGCCTCAGGTTTGATTTTATTAATAAGTACCTTTAAGATTCATGCTACTTCCTGTGGCCTGAGCTCATAACTTGCCAACTGGGTCTTGATAGAAGATGTCTCAAAGTGAGAGTTCCTAGAATATCAAATCAAATTCAAGGTTTATTAAGACATAGTCTGGGATTGTGAGTTCAAAAGTGCCACCTCCACTACATCCAATTGTGATGGGGCAAGATAGTGCAGAGGTCACACCAACTTGCATTCTTGCTGAGACCATTTCAGGTTTAACTACAATTTGATCTCCTTGATGGAGAATCCTGTAGAGAGCTGCGTGTAGCTGCACCTTAAAGATGGTCCTGGCTTCCACCCTCTGCCTTCCTGAGGTCCAGTGCTCTTTGTGATAAACAGCTCCTTATTTGGCTATGGCTGGATTTTTGTGCCACTTGCATATGTGTGGACCTATGGATAGTGCCCACGTGGCTGTCTGGTGTTGGTAGCCCAGAACTACTTAAGGGCTGGGAGAGGCTTGCCCGGGAGAGAGACATCGCTATTAACAAGGTCCTGAATAAACTGCTTAAAGAAGAGCTCCGGTGTTGCGTCATCCTTGCTGGTCAAGGCAATTGCAACAAGTGGTGGCCATACGGGGAACTACCACGTCTCTCTGTGGGGCTCAGAACTTTCTGGAGTCAGGGGGTATACCGGTAAGTCCTCAGGTAAATTGGGGATCTGAGACAAAAGCGGGTTTTTTGTTCTCACCTGTAGATAAAGGGGGAGGGGGACAGTAGAGCCGCGACCATAGAGGATGGGTAATCAGAAAAACAAAGTAAGCAAGTGAAACAGGAATGCTGGGGCTGTTTGGTAAAAGCTCCAAGAAACCTCTCAAATTCAGGAAGAAAGGATATGCTAAGATGGGCGCTTCTTCCTCACCAATTTTTCTGGCTCTTAATGAGCTGCTTCTCTCTAAGAAATTGAAGATAAGGAAAAGCACCCTAGAAAGATTTCTGGAAGAGTGTGATATTGTTGCTCCTTGGTTTGCAATTTCGGGAAGTCTTACAGTGTCTTCCTGGGAGAAATTGGGAAGAGACCGAGACTTCGCCGCTGAACAAGGCACACTTAAGCATGGTGTTAGACCAGTCTGGAAATTATTAATAGGGTGTTTAGAAGATCAGAGATGCAGTGAGGCAGTTGAGAATGGCCAAACTGCTCTGGAAATACTGCCGGAAGAAAGATCAGAAAAGACAACCTAAGAGAAAGCAGTACCTGAAAAGGCAGGGTCAATAAAGAATAAAGAGGCAAAAGGTGAGAAAAAACATACAAGTTTATATCCTAGCCTTTCTGAGTTGGAAGACTCGGGTGCTTCCGATCTCTCTGACTCTGTCTTGGATGATGAGGATGTTGAATCCATTTGTGAGTCATTGCAACGAGTGAAGGTTAGAAAGAAAAGAGAGAAGAGGATCCAAACAGTTAGAAAAGGGCCATGAGAGCATGGTCCCTTCTGCTCCCCCTCCGTATCCTGGAGCAATGGGGGCAGAGGGCGGAGTGTCTTTTAATCCTAGAGTATGGAGAGAAGTTAGAACAAAAATGCAAGTTGCATTCCCAGTATTTCAGAATCCTCAGAATCAGAGATATCATGAACCTCTAGATTTCAAGATTATTAAATCATTAGCAGAATCTGTCTGGACATATGGTATTACAGCTTCCTTTACAGTAGCTCAGTTGGAAGCTCTGCATAGATATGCTATGACTCCATCAGACTGGATGAACCTTGCACAAGCCTGTTTAAGTTCTGGTCAGTATTTAGATTGGAAATCCTTTCTGATAGAGTTCGCTAGTGAACAGGCTGCAGCTAACAGGGCTGCTGGTGGAGGCCAAGCTGCTTGGGATATGGATATGTTGCTCCGGCAAGGTAGATCTGCAAATCAGCAAAATGGTTATCCTATCCAAGTTTATGAGCAAATTAACAACATTGCTACCAGAGCTTGGAAGGCGTTACCCAATAGAGGAGAAGTTAGTGGTAATCTCACTAAAATTGTCCAAGGACCATGGAACCCTTCTCAGACTTCGTAGCTCACCTAGTGGATGCAGCTGGAAAGATATTTGGTAATCCTGATACAGCCATGCCACTAATTAAGCAGTTGGTTTATGAGCAGTGCACCAAGGAATGTAGAGCTGCCATTATACCTTACAAAACTAAAGGATTGGAGGTTTGGATGAAAGTGTGTAGGGAATTAGGGGGACCACTAACCAATGCTGGGCTGGCTACTGCAGTTTTACAAATTAGTCAGAAGAGGGCAGGCGGCACTGGGACCTGCTTCCGATGTGGTAAAATGGGGCATACGAGATGTAGCTGCCCCCAAGGAGGAAGTAATCAAGGGGGAAGTAACCAGAGACCAGGGAGTGGCCAACGCCCTGTCCCGGGACTGTGTCCTAAGTGTAAGAAAGGAAAACATGGGCGAGCAAATGCAGGTCAATTAAGGACATTAATGGACAGCCTCTGGGGAATAATACTCCTCCAAAAAATGGACAGCGGGTCCCCCGGCCTCAGGGCCTGCAAATATATTAGGCAATGGAGGATCAGAGGCAGGAAGGGAATCAAGAGCAGTGGCTGACCCTCAGACATCCCAAACACCACAGCGAGCCAATGCAGGTTCAGCAGGATTGGACCTCCGTGCCACCACGAGACTCATATTAACCCCACAAATGGGGGTGCAAGTAGTGGAGTCTTATTTTCAAGGCCCCCTTGACCCTGGGATAGTGGGATTGTTAATAGGGAGATCATCTACTGCATTAAGGGGATTGCAAATCCATCCTGGGATAATTGACTCAGATTATACAGGTTTAGTTAAAATCATGGTTGAATCACCAAAAGGAATTGCTGCCATTTTCCCGGGAGACAGAATTGCACAACTTATCCTGTTACCCAGCTTACATGATTCTCACCCAGCCTATGACAAAGAAAGAGGAAGCAAGGGATTCAGATCCTCAGGGACAGATTTAACATTTTTATCTTTAGACTTAGATCAGAGACCCACATTACAGTTAACCATTAATGGCACCAAGATAATGGGACGTTTGGATACTGGGGCAGATTGCAGTATCATAGTTAGCAAAGATTGGCCTCAAGGTTGGCCTATACAGGCTTCTTCACAAACATTGCAGGGATTGGGTTATGCCAGTGCTCCTAATATTAGTGCAAATTTGTTGAATTGGCAAGATTCAGAAGGTCACTCTGGCATTATGTAACCCTATGTTCTTGAACTTCCAGTGTCCCCTTGGGGGAGGGATCTTGTGAAATCCATGGGCTTTAAGTTGAGTAACGAATATTCCAAAGAATCTAAAAATATCATGAAATATATGGGGTGTCATCCTAATTTTGGCTTGGGAAAATTTTTACAAGGCAGAAAGGAGCCGATACAAGCAGTACCTAGGAAACCCAAACAAGGATTGGGTTTTTCCTAGGGGCCGCTGAGGAGGGCATTCCCATATCCTGGATAACGGAGGAGCCAGTGTGGGTTCCTCAGTGGCCACTCTCCTCCAAGAAATTACATGCTGCATATCAATGAGTGAAAGAGCAATTGGAGGAAGGGCACATTAAACCCTCCTTTTCTCCCTGGAATACACCCTTATTTGTCATCAAGAAGAAATCAGGAAAATGGAGATTGTTACATGATCTTAGAGCTATAAATGAGCAAATGAGAATTATGGGACCCGTACAACGTGGTCTTCCATTGCGGTCAGCATTGCCTGAAAATTGGCCTATTATTGTGGTAGATATTAAGGACTGCTTCTTTTCCATTCCACTGAATAGCAAAGACAGTGAGAGATTCGCTTTCACTTTACTGTCCATTAATCATGAGGAACCTGATAAAAGATATCAATGGGTTGTATTGCCACAAGGCATGGCCAATAGTCCTACTATGTGTCAACTGTTTGTAGCAACTGCTTTAGAACCCTTAAGAGCATGTTTTCCCGGCCTGAGATGCCTCCATTATAAGGATGACATACTGTTAGCAGCTAAAGAGGAGAGCATTCTTCAAGCAGCATATAGCTCACTTGTAGAACTGCTAAAGCAAAAGGGACTCTGTATCACCCCTGAGAAGGTGCAACAGAGCAAAGTTGTCAGTTATCTTGGCTCTAAAATAACTAATTATCATATCATGCCACAGAAAGTAGAAGTAAGGAAGGATCATCTTTACACATTGAATGATTTTCAGAAATTATTAGGAGATATAAACTGGATAAGAGGAAGTTTGGGAATGGCCAATGATGAATTAAAACCATTATATGATATTCTAATTGGAGATGCAGCCTTGGATTCACGGAGGCAACTAACCAATGAAGCCCAAGAAGCCTTAACAAAATTAGAGGATAGGCTACAAGGGGCTTTTCTTCAAAGAGTACAAAATAATGATGATATTACCCTGTGCATTCTGCCTACCCAGTTATAACCTATGGGGATTTTATGGCAAAAAGGACCCTTATTATGGATTTATGCTAAAATCTCACCTGCAAAATCAATTGGGTATTATCCTACTGCTGTAGCATTACTTGCACAGCAGAGTATTCAGCAGTGTTTCCAATATTTTGGAACATCACCACAAAGGCTAGTTGTTCCTTATGATTCTACTCAAGTCAAGATATTATGTGCTGCCATAGATGATTGGGCAATACTGCGTTGTACCTATCCAGGACACATAGATTGCCATTATCCTAAACATCCACTATTAACTTTCTTTAAAGAACATCCTGTAGTTTTTCCTAAGGTAACTGCTTCCCAGCCCATTCCAGGAGCCAGTGTTTTATTTACGGATGGGTCTAAGATGGGCTGTGGTGCTTATAAGGTGGATTCTACTGAACTCATAAAGCATCAATTCTTGCCAGGTACACCCCAACAGGTGGAGCTTTCAATAGTTCTTGAAGTTGTTAAGGCTTGTCCGTTTGCATTTAATTTAGTGTCAGATTCTAGTTATGTTGTTAATGCCTTGAAAAGCCTTGCATGTGCAGGGCCCATCAAATCTTCTAGCCCTGTTAGCTCACTGTTTGGCCAATTACAGAAACTGATCTGGCAATGTAAGAATCCCTTTTTTGTGCAACACATCCGTGCACATACCAGTCTGCCAGGTCCATTGGCTAAAGGCAATGATATAGTAGACCAGTGTAGTAGACAGGAGTGGATGTTTGTGGCTTCTGCCATACAACGAGCACATGCTTTCCACAAAGAATTTCATGTTAATGCAAGGACATTACAACAAAAGTTTTCTATCTCACGTGCTGATGCACGAAAGTTGGTACTAGATTGTCCCCAATGTGTCATTTTTCATCATCCTTCTGGATTAGGAGTTAACCCTCGTGGTCGGCTCCCCCTAAAAATATGGCAAATGGATGTTACACACATCTCTGAATTTGGACGTGTCAAATATGTACATGTATCTGTTGATACCTGCTCTGGAATCATTCATGCCACCCCAGTGGCAGGAGAGAAAGCCTCTCATGTTATTGCTCATTGCTTAGAAGCTTGGGCAGCATGGGGTAAGCCTCAACAGTTAAAAACAGACAATGGTCCTGCATATACCAGACAGAAGTTCGCTTCCTTCTGTCAACAGATGAATGTGCAACTTGTACATGGCCTACCATATAATCCACAAGGTCAAGGCATTGTGGAGCATGCTCATCACTCCTTGAAGGAATTGCTTCAAAAACAAAAAGGGGGAATAGGCTATGGCCGTACCCCTAAGGACAGACTCTCTCTTGCATTATTTACCCTAAATTTTTTGAATTTGGATGCTTCCAATTGTTCTGCTGCGGACAGGCATCATTGTCAGCACAGTCTTTCTAAAGGAATGGTGAAATGGAAAGATGCCTTGACGGGTGTTTGGCATGGACCCAATCCCGTGCTAACATGGCATGAGGTTCTGTTTGTGTTTTCCCACAGGATCAGCAAGACCCGGTGTGGGTTCCTGAGCACCTTGTGAGAAGAGTCTATTGCCAAGAAGAACATGTCTGTGCAGACAGTGATCTCCCTGTTCGTGCTAATGATGATTGGGCTGGGAATGATGGACCTAAGATGGGGGATACTGTCAGTGTTCCCGAGACCAATGCCAGTCCGTCATGATGCAATATTATTCCCACGGCTATTCAGTAGTAATAAAAGTATGGATGTTCCATACCTCCCTATGGACCCAGAGGAAGCTCCTATATGAGAAAATAGGTCTTTTGATTTAAACAGAAGTCTTTGTTTCCAAATTGTCAGAAACACATCAAATGTTTCCCCATGTGTTTTGATATATAACCAGATGGCTGGATGGTTTGATTTGCCTGGACCAGGCCCTTGTATTTCAGCCAATGCCTCTTGGGTGTCTGGATGGTGGCCTGCTAAAGTGTTGGGAAATGATACACCTAGTCAACCAAAATGGGCCCCCTTTAGTTGGGGTCAAGATGGAGGGAATGTCTGGCCCTGGACAGGTTGTCAGTCTCGTACTGTGATCTGGGCCAATCAAGGGAAGAGTTTCACTTTTTCTCCTGGAATAAGCACAGACTTTAATCAGACTTTTGCAGGTAGTAATTATAGTGAGCAAAATCCCTCTCAGTTGTATATTTCTAATCCTTTTGATAATTGGCTATTGTGTGGCATTAACGGAAGTTGCATGAATTTAGAGCCCCTAGTTATGATTGCTGGGGGAGTGCATGGGGATTAGTCAGTTTTCATGGAGTAGCTCCAAGCCTTGGGGCTCCTGGGATTCTGTGCCTGGCCCATTATCCACAGACATCACTGCCAGAACTGATGCGGGCTGTGTGTATGACTGAGTTGAGCCACTGGCTAATATTACTTATAATCCTACTCCAGTTTGTGTGTATCCTCCATTCTTGTTTATAGTGAGCAAAGGGAGGCCTGTATCTTGCCATAATAATACCTGTTTTTATACTCAATGCTGGAATGCTTCTAAATATGATTATGCCATAATTACCCATATGCCTCGCTGGGTGCCTATGCCAGTTGATGATCCTAATGCTATGACCCTATTTAGACAAAAAAAGAGATTTTGGCATTACTGCCTCCATTGTTACAGCTATTTCCTTGGCGGCTGTTGGAGGCACTACAGCCGCCATTGCCATGAGTCATACTGTACAGACAGCACAGACCTTGAATAATCTTTCTGCCAATGTGGCACATGCTCTGGATGTGCAAAAGGGCATCAGTGCTCAAATACGAGGAGGATTGATGGTGGTCAACCAGAGAATTGACCTGGTTCAAGAGCAAATTGATACCCTCTGGCAGATTGCCCAACTTGGCTGCCAATGGAAGTATGAAGGGTTATGTGTGACTAGTGTCCAATATAATAATTTTACCCATGCTGCAGATTTATCAAAAAGGTTGTCTAGTTATCTTTTAGGCAATTGGACCGGAGAGTTTGATAACCTGATGGACCAGCTGAGGGTGGCTATTGTCACGGTGAATTCGACCCGAATGGATACCAGACTGGCGGAGGGATTATCTTCCTGGATTGCTACAGCCATGGATCACCTGAAGGAGTGGGCGGGAATAGGAGCCCTAATAGGCTTACTGGTGCTCACTTCCCTAGTATGCTTGTGGTGCATTTGTCGCATTAGGATCTCACAGCGTCGCCATGCGTCCATGATTATCCAATCCTTTATAGCCATTGAAGCAGGACAGTCCCCCCAAGCCTGGCTGGCTACTTTAAAAGATAGTTAGGCACAGGATGCAAGGCCTGTGCACTGCACTTGAGGCTAAGATACGATGACCTCAAGAAGAACAAGTCTGATTGCATGTAGGTTGGTACCCTAACTCCCACCTCTGTGAAAAGGGTATCGGACAGATCTAGTGTTCTCTGGGTGGACGACGCCTGGACAAACATTAGTACCTGTTCCATTTTAGCAGAGATCAGACCTCTACTCTTGCCTGTTGCTCTGCAAAACAAAAAGGGGGAACTGTAGAGAGCTGCGTGTAGCCGCACCTTAAAGATGGCGCTGGCTTCCACCCTCTGCCTTCCTGACAACAAATACTCTTTGTGGTAAACAGCTCCTTATTTGGCTATGGCTGGATTTGTGTGCTGGATACATATGCATGGACCTATGGACAGTGCCCACGTGGCTGTCTGGGGTTGGTAGCCCAGACCTACTTAAGGGCTGGGAGAGGCTTGCCCGCGGGGAGACATTGCTACTAACAAGGTCCTGAATAAACACCATAATCATAGAAACGCTTATGAAGGAGACATTCACTTTTGGTGGCTCACTTAGAGTTCAGAGGTTCAGTCCCTCATTTTGGGGAGCATTCCCTCAGGTAGGCAGAGGTGGTGCTAGAGCTGAGACTGATACACGGCATGTGCTATTGAAATAATCTCACACATTGATTAAAGCTTGAGAAAGAGTCTTCAAAGCACACCACAACAGTGACTCAATTACTCTAGATGGTCTGGTCCAGATTAAAAGTGTGCCCTCCACATCAAGGTCTGGATTAAAGGCATGTTTCACCCAGTGTTCTCCAACAAGGCCACACCTCCTAAGAGCACCACTCTCTATGATATTCTGGATCCAAATACATTTCAATAACCACAGTTCCATTATTTCTTGAAGTTAATGCTTAAACGGAGTTCTAAACAATTTATTCTAGAGAGCAGAAAAAAGAGATATTAGAGTAATGACTCATGAGGGAGAAACATCCTGGGTTGAGGATGGGATGATCTGAAATAAGAAAACAGCAAGTTGTTCAGAGGCACAGGGGTAGATGTTCCCTCCTTATTAAAGGTGAAGTTATCCAGGTGGTGGTGGTGACGGCAGTACATGCCTTTAGTCCCAGGACTCGGGAGGCAGAGCCAGGCGGCCCAGCAGATCTTTGTGAGTTGAAGCCAGCCTGGTCTCCAAAGGGAGTTCCATCTCCCATTCTAATCTTATCTCTTATCTCCTATTCTAATGAGCCACAAAGCTAAACTTTCATAAGAAACCTTTTGAACTGAATGACCAAAACCTTAATCTCACAGGAAAGCCAAGACAAGTCTATTTTTAAAAAAGCATACTCAATCTTTCAGAATTTTAAAAGTCAAAACCTTGATCAGAAAGTTACAAAAGACTATACTACCTCTTTGAGATCTCAACAAATTGTGAAGCAGCATCTCCCAAAACCCACAAATATTCACAATACACACATACTCAAGCAGCAAAGAAGGGAAATGTTCCTAGTCTCCAGTTACTTCTTTCTGGAGTAAATTTCTATTCTGATTACAGCAAGCCCTATAAGCGGATGTGTTTCCAGGACACTGGTCTGCTTCATCTGAGGGTCTGTTCAAGTTGACTTCCTTTTATAGTGCCTGACTGCAGTGATTCAATCAGACATGCTAATCATTTGAAAATGAGGTTGTACCACACCCCCTGTGTGTGGGTGTGGCAGTCACCACTTTCATCCTATCAATCACTAAGTAGTGTAAGAGTGTCTCCAGTCCCAGAACAGCCTTGTACTTTAGGAAGACCAGTGAAAAGCATCAATAGAGCAGGGAAAAAAAAACAAAAACAAAAACAAAAACAAAAACAAAAACAAAAACAAGCTGACCAAACGGGAAAGACACTTGCCCCTCAGACTAAATTACAGATGGAATCCTCCCTCAGTCCCACCTCAGCATCTCTATGCAATTCTGGGTTATGTCACGGAAGGAGAACACATCCAAAGCAAGCATAGCCAGTCACTGCAGTGAATGGGAACAGTAACACACTGAAAGGGAATACAAAGATTGTCATTCATCTACTGTGACTTCTGACATACAGCTCATTCCAAACTGGTTAAATTTTTCTGATATCCAGAGGGTTTGGAATTCAAATGCTGCAATGAACAAGGTAAAGCTTTTGGCAGTGGAATGAGACACGTAGAGAGAACAGTGCCCAGGAGGAGTCTGAAGCATAAAGTAGAAAAGACAGGGTATACTGGACTCATCACTATGGACAAAGTCAACTTGTTTGAAGGTTTTACATGATGTATGATAGATATGTAAGGCAGACTGTAGTTTAGGATGGAATTAAAATATATAAACGGAATGAGGATAATCCTGTGGTGATATTTTAATTGTGCTGAAAAGTGATCATATTCGAATGTTAATAGACAGTTTGCCTGGAGATCAGGGTTCATAGGGAACCAGGAACAGAAGTCAAGTGGTCTTAGCCCACGCCTTTAATCTGATTACTTGGCAAGCAGAGTCTCTGTGTGGTCAAGGACACAGTCAAGCCTAATGACACCAACCTTTAATCCCAGTATCAACCATAGAGACCTGGAAGTCTGTATAGACAGGCAGTGACTAGGAAGACCTGAGGCTGGACTTAGACTCAATGAGAAGGCAGGACAGGAAAGCAATAAAAGCCCAGATTAGGCAGGAGAAAGCTTTCTCGTGTGTGAAACTATGGCTTGGGGGTAAGTGAAGTTTAGTAGTGGCTCTTCACTAATTCCCTGATCACTTCACTTATTACCCCTTTATTAGGCTCTGTGATTCTTATTTATTAAATGTGTTTAGATTTTCGTCTACATTTTTCTCGCTTTTTTCTTTTCTTTTCTTTTTCTTTTTCTTTTTTTTTTTTTGGTGTTTGCTTGTTTCTGAAAATGGCTGCCTTGTCTACTCACAAACTCATTAGGTTGTAGACAATGATCTTGCACTACAATCCTATAGCTTCAAAGTACTCAGTGCTGGGGGCCCAGAGCTGTCCTACTACTTCAAGAATGCATTTTGGTTTTCTGTCCGTTCTTTACTTTCTTGTTGTTGCTGCTTTTCTATTTTTTAAAACATTGCCTCACTCTGTATACCTGGCTGTACTGTAACTATTATGTAGTCCAGTTTACTTCAAACTCACAAAAGCCTGCTCTGGGATTAAAGTGCAGGGATTAAAGGCTTGTGTCAATATGAATGGTTTTCTTCCAAGCATGCTCATTGTTACTTTGAATTGTGTCCCCTGATATCCAATGGTGAGGTCTTATCCCTAGAGTGTGTGGTCTTATATCAAAATTTGCTAAATCCCAACAAATAGACAGATCCCAACTTCAAATGTAACCATCCCATAGAAGCCTCAAAGCTCAGTGACTAACATTTCTGAAGTCTGAAGTCCTTTCAAACCACAACAGTGAAGTTGTGAATGTTGAAACCTCAAGCCTCAGTCCTTGTGGGAGAATAAAAATATCCACGTAATAGGAAAAAGTTATCAAAGTTTGAAAATGGATTAGTCAAAAGGTGTGAAATTGGTTGAATTGTCTGTGTAAAAATGCATGATTTATCTGCATAGATATTCAGTTTGTTGATGATATTATGGGGTTTAAGTAATTAAAGCAATGTTGGCCAGAAGAAACATTTTGATGAAAACATTTGTTTCCAGAGATTCATAAACAAACCCCTGTGTTTCACTATTCTCTTCCTTCATAAGAATTGCAGGGGACAAAATTCAGCCTTACAGTTACAATGCTTGGAGAAAGTTAGGTGCCTTTAATCCCTGCACACATCTTTAATGCCAGCACTAAATAAACACAAGCAGGTGCATATCTGAGTTGAGGACAGCCTGGACTACAGAGTGAATTCCAGTCCAGATAGGGTTTCAGAGATAGAAAGTCTCTCAAAGGAGCCTTAAAGAGAAAAACTTTAACCCCATATCCGTAGAGTAGAAGCCATAGAATTGTAGTGAAAGGCTACCCCATTGAATGGACTAAAAAAAAAAAAAACATTTTGCAAAAACAAAATCAAAGTTAGAGAAGTAAACAAAGGAAAGAAAAAACTTAGCAAAGGAAAATGAAGAGAGAACAAACATCACCTAGGTCTTTTGGACTACCCAAATTTAATTCCTTCCCAGATCACAGTCCTCATCTCATGTCTATCAACTTCATTTTTTCCAATATATATATATATACATGTCACTCTCTCTGCCAATAGAAATGAATCTGCTTCAGGCTCTGTTTGTTCTATGTTGTGCCTCAGATCCATCCTGGTTGACTCCTGCCCACTGTCTCATTCCAGTGCCTATGGTTCACTATATTGAAGACATTCCCTTTGACCTCTCCTAGCAACAATCACAAATAGCTCCTTTGTTACTGATGGAAATTTTAAAACTTTTATCCATAGTACATTGAAAATGGAAGGAAGAAGGAAGGACTGAACAAATAGAAAAGGAAAGAAAGAAGAAATTAAGAGAAGATTTGAAGATTGTACTTTGAGGTACAAAGGTATTAAGGATAACTTTTGGGATCTTGTGGAAATAATTAGTTTTCACCAGAAGGGAGGGATACAGTTCATCCTATACCTAGTAGTAAATACCAGACAGTTCCTGTTAACATCTTTTTAATCTCAATTCTAATCACAGCAATATAGGCAATTCACCCTACCCAGGAAAATCTCAAGTTTATCTTTATCTATATGAACATATGAGAGTAATTCTCACCTGCATATTTTGTGATGCCAAAGTTGCAACTGCTGAGCTGAACTGCTGAGTCTGTCCTGTGTTGAGATGACATGATGGGCCCTGATTTATTGCTTTATTATTGCATGGTCCCCTTTCCTACTACAGAAGTGGATTTAAACTCAACTCTCCATCCATAATATCATGTCTATAAAGAAATGAGAAAATTTTAAATGACTCTGCACCAATTAGGTGTCAGTTCAAATGTGGACAAAAGAGCAAATCCAATGAAGCAATTAGGAGAAATTAGGAAGAAAACATCTGTGTGAGCCAGCAGTTTCTCAAGGGATGCAGAACATGCAAAGAGCCTATGTTGAGAATATGACGTTGCTGAATACAGTATTGTACCCAGAATCCCCCAAAGACCACAAATAGAAGAAATCTGATTCTAAAGCAAAGTCCTTTTACAGTTTTGCGTTAACCCCAGCCTCTCTGTCTGTCTAATGCAGCAGAGAAGGAGAGAGCCCAAGTAGCATTGGGGTAGGGTTTTCATAGGGGTAAAGCAAGGGGGTACTTCAGGTCTTAAGACTGCACAGGAACAGAGTTGGGATTGGTTTATGCGAGTGGCAATTATGTTAGGAACTTAAATTGACTAGGCTTACATTGGGGTTACAGTTATCCACTTTTGGCTGGGATGGACAAGTACCATGTTTTGTCCCTGATCCCCTGTGGAGGCTGGCTGGCCTAGCAAGTACTGACTCTAGGGGATGGCTCAGTGGCAGAGGCTTGGTGTTTCCAATCTCCCAGTATTGCTGGCAAGGGCATCTATGATTAATAGTTTTTTGTTCATGGCCCTCCCAGAAACTGCTTGCTCATTCTCAGGGAACTGACACTGAGGCCTGATCTCTGAGAGAAGAATGAGCACCCTGCTATGGCATCTGCTTGGTCTTTTCAGTAGGACAAGTTGAGAGCCTTTTCTAATGCCCACACATCCTTAACAGATAATATTAAAATCTGAAGAACAACTGGACAAATAGGCATAAAGGAAGGAGATGCAACTGACAGTCTTTATCTCCCTCACTTCAAGAGACTTTTGCTGAAAGTTAGATTAATTTTACTACACAAATATCATTCATCAATTTTGAACTGTGCTGTACTCTATTTCATGTATGAGGTAATTTATATGGAAAAGCAATGCCTATCCTAAACGTTTATTTAGGGTTTTTTTTCTCTGAACTTCATTGAAATTGTTTGTCTGCATGTTTCTCTACATATACTAAGGGAGAATAATGATTATTGTTGTAGTTTTAAATAAAGTATTTTTATGAAATCTTTGAGAGTACTGTATATGAATACAATGCAGTTTTAATACATTCACAATTTACTTGTCCCCCGAAGTCCTCTAGATGGACCCTTACATTCCCAAGCACTTGCAACTCCATGTACTCTAATTTAATAACCAACTACATTTTGTTGTCTTTAGAAATGCACTAAGGTAGGCCAGGGTGGCCCACTTGTAGCAGAGAATGAAGGAACATTTGATCCCCTGGTTCATACTTCTCAGGTGCTGAAATGTCAGGAGTGCTTCATGCCATCAGGTTATCTCATTGCTATCAGCTAAGGTCTGCCCTCTGGTGTTCAGGTGTACGTGACCTAACCATAGTCTTTAGGCTATGACATATTTTGGAAACATAAAGAACATTATGATCCTAATATAAAATTCTGTAATCACCAAAAGGCTAGAATCTTGAAAGATTATAAAGACTGAAATATTTGAAAAACCACGGGTTATGAAACTGTTGAAATCTGGTAGCCTAAGTCACCCAACTTACAAAGTCTCACAGGGAAGAAAGACTTGAGAACATACCACATAAGCAAATGCTTAGGGAGAAATCAGCTATAAGGACTCCAACAGTAAAAAAAACTTCAATTTCTGTTGGAATTTATGTCAGCTGATGAAATTCTGGATTTTAACAATTGAGGGCTCCTGGTTTACTACTTTAAGGCTGAAACAGGAACATCATGTGAAAGTCATAAATTACCCTCAGCATTTCTACAGGACACTGGACCTCAGCTCCTCTTCCTCAATGAAATCAACCATATAAAGGTGTCAACAACTCAGTGACCCTGTGCATGCTGGGTTCAACTATGCACAGAGTTCCAGTTTCTCAATATAGCTGTCATTCCCTTTTCCTTTCGTGACTGTGGTTTTTGGTGTTTATTCATAGACAACCTCTGCATTTTGTAATCTCTCATCTTCTCAGGCCAGCTTCCACATAACCACCTCTACTCCCTAATTCCTAGGTGTCCTGTGGCTAAGACCCATGAAGTGTATGTTGTTAAAGGAATAAGTATGATATGCTGCTCTGAACCACTGCTATCAAAGGAATATTTTTATGCTACTTTGGAACCCTGTCCACACATGAGGGGATATATTCTTGAACCGTAAGCACTCACAGAATTGGAGATGGCTGAAGGAGTGAAGCATTTACCATGAGAGCCTAAGGACTTGGATTTGTGGCCATAGCATGGTAGAAAAAAGTCAGAATGAATGGCAGGGCACTAACATGAACCCCTGTAATGATGAGAGCTGGAAACCAGAAAATGTTTGGAATCTGCAGTACCAGATATGCTGGTGTACAAAGCTCCATATAAGAAGGACCCTGTCTCAAAAATAAAGAACTGACATCTAAGTCCTCTATTGGCCACTCATGCTGCAAGACTGCAGAAAAAAATGATAAAAAACTCACAAAATCACAAACACACACCATACAAAATATTCATAAGAGGCAATTATGTTACAGTTCCATTGATTTATTTAATACATCTCTGACACAAATTATAAGCTACCTTAAGTAATTTAAAAATGTTAGTGAACACACAAATGACCCATCTTTACCCACAAATGGCACTGGAATGTGATAACACATAGAAGGAACAATCCAGAAATTAACATGTCACATCTGTTTGCTGTTTGGAAACTACATGCTTCTTCATGTGCAGATGAGACACTGAGCTGGAGCCCTGCTAACTACTGGTGAGGAAGTACACGGTTCAGTCTGTGCCAGGGATGGCAGATGAGATGGCTGATGTGCTGCCAGCAGAGATTGGAGAAAAGGAGACCCAAGATGTTGGACCATCAACCCTCCATGTGTTCCCCTCCGGATCTTCTGATTAGCATGCTTCTAGAGGGCCAAGACAGAAATGCCTATATGTTCCAAGTTCATGACTTATGGTATTCACATGTCATGCCCTCCTCCATATAAATATTTCTTGTAATATTGGTCGTCTTCTATCTGATCTTCATGTTCTGTGTTCTTAGACAAATGGTGATTTCTGTGATACAGGAAAGGAGTGAAGTAAATTTCACAGGAAATTATACAGAGATGATCACATAGGCTGGGGCTAGGCAGTTATGCAGTTCATGGGAAAGAACTTGAGGCCTCAGCAATCTTTTTAGGCTTGGATAAAATGCACCAAATGTGTGGTCATCTATAGCACAGGGTATAATGTGTATCAACACACTGGACTTAAATTGGCCATGATGAATAATTCCATTTCTCAGGATATTCCAAGGAAATTGTGTAAAACTTGAGACCCTAAGTGTTCTTGGCTGAAGACTGTGGATGGAGTCACATAAAAATGGGATGACAAATGAATAGTGTGGGAACCTAGAATAGGAGGAGAATAGTGGCCTCCACCAAGAAAGGGAGATGGCAACTTTAATTCAGATATTTTTTTTATTCTGCCTGAAGGAGTGTGGAGATAATATGACAATTGATGGAGTGATTGCTACAAGCTTTATTGGGTTCCCAGATTGAGAAGTGCCACCACGAGAGATGAGTTTCCTTTCATAGAAGCTCTGTAAATAAACCAATGCTGAGTCTGTTCCTATGCAGTCTGTAGACCCCCCCCAAACCCCTTTTGCTTTAAAAGCCATGCCCCATTTCTACTCAGGGCCTCTCCTGCTCTGCTGCTGCATCAGACAGACAGAGAGTACCAAGTTAACTTGTAGTAAAAAGACTCTTGGCTTTGCATCAGATTCAGTCTCACGATGGTCTTTGGGGGACTCTGGGTACAACAAAAACAAAGTTAGTTTCTTATGAGCTCTGGCCACAATGTTGTCTTCAACTAGTCAAGTCATGGAAGGAGAGTCAGCCTTTCTTTAAGGGGCCAACCTCTATTTACCACATGGGCCTAACTTCATCTGATCCTCCCTCACAAACCTTGTCTCCACAGATGCGCACTGCCTCTGCTCTGAGGCAAATGACAGGGCATTTATG
>NW_023412947.1:0-18886 GCF_903995425.1 Onychomys torridus
AACAAGAGAGAGATCCTGTGGAAAACTCGCTGTCTTCTCTATTTGAAGGAAGTGGTTATCTCAGCTAACTCACTCTCTCTGCCATCATAGCAATGCTCCAAGTAATGAAGGAGATAGCCCCTTCAGGCTTATTCACATCTGCAATCTCAGAATTCAACTTGGCTGCTGAGTCCACAAGCCTGTGAGTTTCTGAGTCAGGAGAAATTTGCCATAGTTCACAATTACTCCCATCATTTAGAGGTTCCTAAAATATCTTGACAGGTTACTCTAACCATATTACTATTGATGGAGAAGACACATAAGGGCAGAACATGGTCACCAGACTCAAAAAGTCACCTTACTGACAACCTAGGACACACAGAGCATCTGGGAAGTACCAAAAGTTAGCCACTGTGATTGAAGTACAGTGATGCCCTGCCTTGAATTTGGCACACCTCATTAATCCCTCCCTGTTTAATGTTGGTCTCATGTTCACTCAACAATGCCTATTCCCCAAGTGGAACAAAAGCAAAGAGTTCCCAGCATAAAGCTTTGACCTTACCAGTTCCTGACCTCTGAGCCAGAACAATTAATATCCTGGAAACCTTGAATTTCAAGAGCCATGACAAGCAGGGAGCTGTGTTGGTCCCCAAAGACTGCAGCTTTCTGTGACCCATTACTGGAAGATTCAGTTCAAACCCAGTTCCTCCTGGAAGGTTCCCTTTTCTGGGAAAGAACTCAACACAATTCTCTTGTTCTTTTCTTTCTTGAGGTTTTACTCTGAGGCTGATGGTCAGCTGTCTTCTGTCACTCTGGTCTCTCTACCCTCTCCATTCTCTTTCGGAATTAGACTCTTCAGTATGCCATCATGTTCATTAGTAAATGGTGAAGATATTGAATAAACTTCCCATGGGCAGTTGGTGTTGCCACAGCAAAAGGTGACATCACAGAGGTGGCCAGGTATCTCCAGGATACATTAGAATGTCCAGGGAAGAGCTGCAGATGTCATGGGAACTGACATTGCTTCCCTGCTAATGATCTTTCCTCATAATACACTAGAAGTCAAGCTAACCTTTGCACGTGCCACTGCTGGAATACAAGGGAAGCCCTTCAGTACAATCTTTATCCAAAGCCAGAGATCTCTCTCTGATTGATTTGACATCCTTTAGTTCTTTCCATGTGTGGAACTGAATGTTTATCTCCTACTGAAATTTTATGAACTCAAGGTAATAATATCAGAAATTTATGTATGTTCATAGTAAGTACCTGCATCTCCTTGTCTCCTTAGCCACAAGACATTATAGACTTAATGCTGACAGAGGACACTTGTTAAACAATTTATTTGACCTTTATCACATGAGTACTTTGTTTTCTTTTTCTGATTTGTCAGGTTCAATATTCATATTTTGTATATAAGTTCTTTATTAGATGAGAATTTATGTTTTATTTAATTTTTTGTGTCAGTGTATATTTTTTATATTTGACCTTTATCACATGAGAATTTTTTACTTATTTGATTTCTTGTATTCAATATGTATATTTTGGATATTAGACCTCTATTGGGTGAGAATTTTAGAACATTATAAGATGATAATTTTTGGTATTACACCTTTATCAGAAGAGAATTTTTTGTTTTTTGTTGGATTTGTTGGGATCAATGTTTATATTTTGGATATCAGACTTTTGACTGATGAGAGTTTTTGTTTTATTTAACTTCTTGTTTTCCATATAGTATATTTTTGCTATTAGACCTATATCAGATGAGAGATTTTGTTGTATTTATCAGATTTCTTGTGTTCCATATGTATATTTTGGATATTAGAACTTTTCAGATGAGAATTTTAATTTATTTTTCTGATTTCTTGTGTTCAATATGTATATTTTCATATTACACCTTTATCAGCTGGGAGAATGTTGGTTTTATTTATATTCTTGTGTTTAATATGTATATTTGGGATATTAGATCTTTATCAGATGAAAATTTTTATTTTGTTTGTCTGATTTCTTAGTATGAATGTGTATAATTTGGATATGGGAACTTACGGCTATAACTATTTTTTTATTGAATTCCTGTGTTCCATCCATGGATATTAGACCTTTATTACATGAGAAATTTTTGTTTTATCTATCTAATTATGTTCAAAATGTATATTTTGTAAAGTAGACAGACCTTTATCACATGAGAAATTTTGTTTTATCTAATCTTGTATGTTCAGGTAGATATTTTGGACATTTAACATTAATCACTAGAGATTTTTTTTTGTTTTTCTGAATACTTTTGTTCTTTTTTATATTTTTGATTTAGACATTCTTCAGATAAAAATTTTTATTTTATTTATCTGATTTCTTATGTTCAATGTGTATATTTTTCCTATGACACATAGGAAATGAAAATTGTTTTATTAATCTGATTTCTAATGCTCAATATGTATATTTTCAATATAGAAATTCATCAGGGAGAATATTTGTTTATTTTAGTTCTTGTGTTCAATATGAATATTTTTGGTATTACACCTGTATCACGTGAGAATTTTATCTAATTTTGTATGTTCAATAACAATATTTTTGATATTTGTCCTTTATCAAATGAGAATTTTGTTTAATTTATCCAATTTATTGTGTTCAATATGTATGTTTTGGGATATTAGACCTATATCAGATCAGAATTCTTGTTTTATTGATCTGATTTCTTGTCTTCAATATGTATATTTTTGGTATTAGACCTTTATCAGGTGAGAATTTTTGTTTTATTTAATTTCTCATGTTCAGTATATATTTTGAATATTTGACTTTTATCAGATGAGGATTTTGTTTCTTTTTCTGATTTCTTGTGTTAAATAGATATATTTTGGATTTGAGACCTTAATCAGGGGAGAATTTTCATTTCATTTTTCTAATTTCTTGTGTTTGATATGCATAATTTTAATATTAGACATGTATCAGGTGAGAATTTTTGTTTTAATTATCTGGTATCATGGCTTTAATACATATATTTTGAATATTAAACCTACATCTGATAATTTTGGATTTTTTACTAATTTATTGTGTACACTATGTACATTTTTAATATAAGACTTTTATTGCATGAGAATTTTTAATTTATTTACCTGATTTATTTTGGATACTGACCTTTATCACATGAGAATTTTTGATATAATTAATTTCTTGTTTTAAGTATATATATTGTCGATATTCAACCTTTATCAGATGAGAATTTTTGTTTTATTTAATTTCTTGTGTTATATAACTATATTTTGGATATAAACTGTTATCCAGTGAGAATTTTTTATTTATTCATCTGATTTCTAGTGTTCAATATGTATATTTTGGATATTATTCCTTAATCAGATGAGAATTTTTGTCATATATATTTATTTCTTATGTTCAGTATGCATATTTTAGCTATTAGAATTTTTTTGTTTAATTTCTTGTGTTCAGTATGTATATTTTTGATATTAGACATTAACAGATGAGAATTTTCATTTTGTCATTTAATTTCTTGTGTTCAATATGTATTTTTTGGATGTTATATTTTATCAGATAAGAACTATTTTTATTTTATCTGACTTAATGTTTTAAATATGTATATTTTTGATATTAAAACTTTATAAGATGAGAATTTTTATTTATTGGTCTTATTTCTTGTGTTCAAAATGTATTTTTTAGATAGTAGACTTATAGCAGGTGGAAAATTTTTTTATTTATTTAATTATGATCAATACATATATTTTATATTGAACCTTATGCATATTATTTTTTATTTCAGTGGGGGCGGGGGCAGGGCTGCACGACGTTCGGGGTGGGCGGGGCCGGGGGCGGGGCTGGGGCTGGCGGTGGTCAGAACGGGTCGAATCTGCCCCATGGGCACTCCACCACCCGGGTATAGCCGGGGCCGGCGACAGGGCGGCCGCTTCCGCCGGAAACAGGGCAACATGGCCGCCGGAAGCGGGTTGCCAAGGCCGTCTCTAGGAAACGCTACAAAATGGCGGCCGCTCGCTCCCGGAAGCACAACAAAATGGCCGCTGGGGTCGCTCCAGGCCGTGCCAACGCCGTTGCCGGGGAAACAGGGCAACATGGCCGCCGCTTGCGCCCAGAAACTTCAAAATGGCGGCCCCTTCTGCCCGGAAACTGCAAAATGGCCGCCGTTCCCACCCGGAAACACTACAAAATGGCGGCCGGGAGCTGTGGACAGGGGAACAGGGCAAAATGGCCGCCGCTTCTACCCGGAAACTCTGCAAAATGGCCGCCGGGGTCGCTCCAGGCGCCGCCAACAACATTGATGGGGAAACGGTACAACATGGCCGCCGCTCCCACCCGGAAACGGCAAAATGGCCGCCGTTCTCGCCCGGAAACACTACAAAATGGCCGCCGTTCCCGCCCGGAAACACTACAAAATGGCCGCCGTTTCCGCCCAGGAACTGCACATGGAGGAGGAGGCGGAGGCAGAGGCGGCGGCCTGGGCGCCCGGAAACACGACCGGAAATTTCCTTGGGGGGGGGTGGGAAATAATTTTCAATTTCAAATTTTTTAATTAAAAAAAAAATTTCAAAATTTGAAATTTTGGATTTCCGGGGCGGAAACTAGGGGACTTCGCGGGAATTTCCGCCGGAAACGGTTCGAACTCTGAATTTTGACTTTTTCCCGGCGGCCCCGGGGGTGCGGGGGAGGGCGGCGGCGGTGAGACGGGGAAATTTCCTTTTTTTTTTAAATTTTGGAACTTCGGGCGTTCTCTGGACTCTCCAGTCGGGGCGGCGGCCGCGGTCTGTATTTATCTTTATTTATTTCCTCGTTTCCGGTTTCAGGGCCCCGTGCGCCCGCGGAACTGGGGCGGAAATTTCCCGTAAGCCAGGCGGGAAATTTCCTCCTTTGTCTTTATTTCCGCGGGCGGCGGCCCTTTTGTGTTCGCGCCCGGCCCTGGGTGTGGCAGCCGGACTCGAGACTCTGGCGGCGGCGTCGGAGGAGGACGCGGAAAAACAACATGGCGGCAAAACCGGAAAAAGGAAAAACCGGAAATTGAAATTTAAAAGAAGAAATTTTGCACAAAAACAAAAATTAATTGTCATTAAGGAAGCGATCCAATGTACACGACCGGGGGGCGGGCAGGGGAGGGGGGGAAAAAATTTGCACATGGCGGCGAGGCGCGGGGGCGGGGCGGAAATAAAAATTTCAAAACAAAAAAAAATTCGAAAAAAATAAATAATTTCGAAAATCGGGTTTCCCGAGGCCTGGGGTTCGAGTGGTGCCTGGGGGGTCGGGAGGGTGGGACGGGGCCGGCGGGGTGTCACTCATGCCCCACACAGGAAGTCCCGCCCCTCCCTGGAGTCCCTGATGGACACACGGTCCCCACACAGGAAGTCCCGCCCTCCCTGGAGTCTCTGATGGACACGCGGTTCCCACACAGGAAGTCCCACCCTCCCTGGAGTCTCTGATGGACACGCGGTTCCCACACAGGAATTCCCGCCCTCCCTGGAGTCTCTGATGGACACGCTGTTCCCACACAGGAAGTCCCTCACTCCCTGGAGTCTCTGATGGACACCTGGTTCCCACACAGGAAGTCCCGCCCCTCCCTGGAGTCCAGACACAGGAAGTGTGGGAAATGATGATCTGAGGACACAGAGACAGCCACTGTGGGAAAGGTGGGTTTGATGATGTTGAGAAAGGCACTGTGGGAAATGTAGTTCTGGTGAGATGAGAAAGGCACTGTGGGAAATGTAGTTCTGGTGAGATGAGAAAGGCACTGTGGGAAATGTAGTTCTGGTGAGATGAGAAAGGCACTGTGGGAAATGTAGTTCTGGTGAGATGATAATGGAATTGTGGGTAATGAAGTTCTCTTGATGTAAATGAAGGAACTGTGGGAAATGTAGTTCTGATGAGATACTGAAAGCCCCCCCCCCCCCCGTCTCAGTAACTTAGCCTAAGAAACGGCCTTGAGAAAGATAATTGGGAAAGTAACCTTGAGTCAAGGCAGGAGATATCGAACACCCGGTCTTGGGAGGAACAAACCTTGAGTCAGAACAAGATATCTATAATTGGCTACCTGGCCTTGGAGAACAGACAGCTGCACATTCCTGAAAATTAAAGATAGCCCCCAAGTTCACCCTGGCCTTATTTGAATTAACCAATGGGGACCCTGTAACTATGCTTCTCGCTTCTGTAACCGTGCTTCTGCCCCCAGGACTCTATAAGAAGTCCCCCTTCCCCTAGGAAGGCGCGCAAGTCCTCCGAGAGACTTGTCGCCCCAGGTACCTGTGTATTCAAATAAACCCTCTTGCTGTTTGCATCTGATCCGTGGTCTCGGTGTGTTCCTTGGGTTTGGGGTCTCTCTTGAGGAAAGATCCCCTGTGGGGGGCTTTCTTTCATTGGAGGTTCCACCGAGATTGAGACCCCTCCCCAGGACCACCGACCCACCATCAGGAGGTAAGCCGGCCGGCCTCAATATTTATGTTTAAGCTCGAACTGTCCTGTGTCCGTTTTGTCTCTGTGCTGTCTGTTTCTATGTTTGAGCTCTGTTCCTGCGCAGCGTCTGGAGGGACCAGGAAAGGAGGCGGGCAAGGTCTGCCGTGAGGCCGGGCCGCCTGATTGTAGTGCCGGGAGAGGAGGCAGGCAGACTTGCCGTGACGCCGGGCCGCCTGAGTCCCGCACTAGGGTATCTCCCCTAGTGTTCTGTATCGGGGTGAGGCTGAAGGGGCTGACGAGCCCGGACTTCGCTCACCAACCCTGGAAGACGTTCCAAGGGTGTCTGAAGTCCCCTTTGGGGCATGGTTTTTTGGGGCCACTCACGAATTCGAGGGATACGTGATGTTGGTTGGAGAGGAGGGATCCGGACCCTCACAGCACTCTCCGTCTGAGTTTCTGCTCTCGGTTTGGAACCGGAGCCGCGCAGCGCGTGTCAGTCTTGTTTGCGTTTGTCTGTCGTTTGTTATTTTCTGTCTGAGCGCTCTCTTCCTAGAAACAGCTATGGGACAGACTGTCACCACACCCTTGAGCCTCACGCTTGACCACTGGTCAGACATGAAAGCACGAGCCAACAACGAGGGACTTATGATTGACAAAAGAAAATGGATCACCCTTTGCGAGGCTGACTGGGTCACGATGAATGTAGGATGGCCTCGCGAGGGAACTTTTAACCTCAGTCTTATCTTACAGGTGGAGGGAAAAGTCTTCGCTCCAGGTCCCCATGGCCACCCGGACCAAGTTCCATACATCGTCATATGGAAGCTCTTAGCGATGGAACCCCCCCCCCTGGGTTAAGCCGTTTCTCTCCCTTCCAATGCCCCAGGCCTTCCCCCTTCCCGGGCCGGCACTTCCCAGGCCAGCCATGACTGCTGCGGAGGTCCCCATGCGAGCGCCGGGACCGGCACTTTCCGGACCCACCATGATGGCGGGAGTGCAGGCGGGAGTGCAGGCTGCTCACGGGCCCGCTACGCCAGCCGCGCCAGCGGAGGCGGAGGCGGCGGGAGTGCAGGGGGGAGTGCAGGCGGTTCACGGGCCCGCTACGCCAGCTGCGCCAGCGGCGGCGGCGGGAATGCAGACGGTTCACGGGCCCGCTGCGCCAGCTGCGCCAGCGGCGACGGCGGGAGTGCAGGCTGCTCACGGGCCTGCCACGCCAGCTGAGGACCCAATCACCAGCTTCAGTACTGGCCAATTTTCGGCCTCTGATCTTTACAACTGGAAACAGCATAATGCATAACCCTCTTTCTTTAAGGACCCTGTTGCCTTGACTAACTTGATTAAGTCCATTTTAATAACCTACGCCTAACCCACCAGCCTACATGGGATGACTGTCAGCAGCCTTTCCCCTCACCCGCCCGAACTGGGACTTCAGGACCCCAGAAGGTAGGGAGCACCTACGTCTCTTTTGCCAGTTGCTCTTAGCGGGTCTCCGGGGGGCTGCTAGGCGCCCCACCAATTTGGCTCAGGTCAGCAATACGACAGAAACAGAAAAAAAGAGATTAAAAAAACGTCATAAAAAATAAATAAAGTCCTGGCCGCTATAATGTCTCAGGGACAGGTCAGAGAGGGAATTAGGAAGGGAGATCAAAGAAGGGCACCCCTTGACAAAGACCAGTGCGCCTATTGCAAAGCGAGAGGACATTGGGCTCATGACTGCCCAAAGAAACCTCGAGGGCCTGGAAAAACTAAGACAGGAGCCACGGACCTCCTCAATCTGGAAGATTAGGGAGGTCAAGGCCAGGTGCCCCCCCCTGAGCCTAGGATAACTCTCAAGATCGGGGGGCAGCCAATGACCTTCCTAAGGGACACCGGAGCTCAACATTCAGTCCTGACCCACATCGGAGGCTCTCTCAGTGACTGCACAGCTTTGGTCCAGGGGGCCACGGGTAGCAGGAGATAGCGATAGACCACCGAGAAAAAGGTTCAGCTACATCTGGACAGCTCAGCATCATACACTGTCCCGGGCACCGAAAGGATGACTCTGTAATAGCACGGGAAAATCGGCTGGCCAATCTGACGGCCTGGACAATGGCCTTACAACCCCCAGGGGTGACAAGCTGCTGGTCATGCAAGACTACCAACAGCCAAACAGGGACCCCATGCTCTACAGCCCGGAGGACCAGGAACTAGCAAAGAAAATGGGGGTGGAATAGAGCCCCGAACGACAAGCTAACATCATAGATGAAAGGCCCGTCTGGCTGATGAGGCCTCGAACACTGTATTATTAAATCAGGAACAGGTCCTCCAACAGGTGACTTTCAGCTGCCCTGCTTGTGCCCAAGTCAACCCAGGAAAAACCCATCTGAACAGAAGAAGCTGCCTGCGGGACCACCGCCCCGGAGTCCATTGGGAACTTGACTTCACTGAGGTAAAACCTGGGCTATATGGGTACAGATACCTTCTGGTTTTTGTAGACACTTTTTCAGGATGGACGGAGAAAGAGACTGCTACCATGGTAACCCAGAAACTCCTGGATGACATCTTTCCCAGGTATAGAATGCCCCAGATATTGGGGTCAGACAATGGGCCCGCCTTCATCTCCCAGGTAAGTCAGAAGATGGCCAGGCTATTGGGGATCGATTGAAAACTCCATTGTGCATACCACCCCCAGAGCTCAGGATAGATAGAACGCATAAATAAAAACATTAAGGAGACTTTAACCAAATTAACGCTCGCAGCTGGCACTAGAGATTGGATGCTCCTACTCCCACTAGCCCTTTACCGAGCCCGGAATACTCCTGGGCCTCACGGCCAAACCCCGTTTGAGATTTTATATGGGACTCCCCCACCAATAATAAACTTCCTTCACCCTGATATCTCCTCTTTTGCCACTAGCCCTACCCTGGAGGCACACCTTCAAGCCCTCCAACTGGTACAAAAGACGGTATGGAAACCCCTGGCAGATGCCTACTGGGAGCAACTGAATCGCCCGGTGATGTCTCACCCATTCAAGATTAAAAACTCTGTCTGGGTCCACGTGTCATATATGAAGGCCGTCAAAGAACCCGATAAAGCTGAGAACACCAAGACATCTACATGGAAAGTTCAACGCTCCCCAAACCCACTAAAGATAAGACTTACCTATAGGTTCCCCTAATTCCCCTAATAGCCCTCCTAACATTAGGAGGGGCATCATCAGAGTCCTGCTCATTTTATTTTTGGGGCCATGTATCTTCAATAGATTGATACAATTTGTCAAGAATAGGATTTCTGTTGTCCAGGCTTTGGTCCTAATTCAGCAATATCAGAGGCTCCGACAACCAGAGATGGAGCTGACTCCTTATTCTCCATCCTAAAATGAAAGATTCCATTTACGACAAAAGAAAATGGGGGAATGAAAGCCCCCCCCCCCGTCTCAGTAACTTAGCCTAAGAAACGGCCTTGAGAAAGATAATTGGGAAAGTAACCTTGAGTCAAGGCAGGAGATATCGAACACCCGGTCTTGGGAGGAACAAACCTTGAGTCAGAACAAGATATCTATAATTGGCTACCTGGCCTTGGAGAACAGACAGCTGCACATTCCTGAAAATTAAAGATAGCCCCCAAGTTCACCCTGGCCTTATTTGAATTAACCAATGGGGACCCTGTAACTATGCTTCTCGCTTCTGTAACCGTGCTTCTGCCCCCAGGACTCTATAAGAAGTCCCCCTTCCCCTAGGAAGGCGCGCAAGTCCTCCGAGAGACTTGTCGCCCCAGGTACCTGTGTATTCAAATAAACCCTCTTGCTGTTTGCATCTGATCCGTGGTCTCGGTGTGTTCCTTGGGTTTGGGGTCTCTCTTGAGGAAAGATCCCCTGTGGGGGGCTTTCTTTCAATACAGAACGGCAGTGTGGGAATGTAGTTCTGAGGACACACAGAAAGGCACTGTGGGAAATGTAGTTCCTATGCCGCAGAGAAAGGAACTATGAGAAATGCAGTTCTTATGACACAGAGAAAGGAACTATGGGAAATGTAGTTCTGGTGAGATGATAATGGAATTGTGGGTAATGAAGTTCTCTTGATGTCAGTGAAGGAACTGTGGGGAATGTAGTTCTGAGGACACACAGAAAGGCACTGTGGGTAATGTAGTTCCTATGCCGCAGAGAAAGAAACTATGAGAAATGGAGTCTGATGACACAGAGAAAGGCACTGTGGGAAATGTAGTTCTGAGGACAAACACCAAGGCACTGTGGGACACGTCTTGCCATGAAACAGAGAGAGGCATTATGGGACATGTTGGGAAGGCCTGGATAAGCGACTCTGAGAAACCGGACACGAATAAAAGCAAGGTGGGAAATGAAGTTTTCACGATGTAGAGAAAGGCACTGTGGGAAATGTAGTTCTCTTGATGTAAATAAAGGAACTGAGGGAAATGTAGTTCTGATCATGGAGAAAGGCACTGTGGGAAATGTAGTTCTGATAATGGAGAAAGGCACTGTGGGAAATGTAGTTCTGACGCCATGAGGAAAGGAACCTTGGTACATGGAGTTCTGAAGATGTAGACACAGGTACTGTGAGATCAAGTTCTGATGACAGAGAGGAACTGTGGGAAATGTAGTTCTGATGTCACATAGAATGTCACTGTGGGTTATTTATTTCTGAAGACATAGAAAAGGCACTGTGGGAAATGTAGTTCTGATGACAGAGAGAAAGGCACTGTGGGAAATGTAGTTCTGATGACGGAGAGAAAGGCACTGTGGGTAATGCAGTTTTAATGACAAAGAGAAAGGAACGGCGGGAAATGATTTTCTGATGACAGAGATATAGGCACTTTAGGAAATGCAGTTCTGATGACGTAGAGTAAGGCACTGTGGGAAATGTATTTCTGATGACATACACATAGGACCTGTGGGAAATGAAGTTTTCACGTCACAGAGAAAGGCACTGTGGGTAATTTATTTCTGAAGACATAGAAAAGGAACTGTGGGAAATGTAGTTCTGTTGTCCCAGTGAAAGTCACTGTGTAAACATATGCTCTGATGATGTAGAGAAAGACCTGGTACGACCTGGCTTTAATGAACCAGAGACTATGACGTCAGAACTACATTTCCCACAGTGCCTTGCTCTGTGTCATCAGAACTACATTTCCCACAGTGCCTTGCTCTGTGTCATCAGATATACATTTCCCACAGTGCCTTGCTCTGTGTCATCAGAACTACATTACCCGAAGTTCCTTTCACTGTGTCATCATAACTTCATTTCCAACACTTCCTTTCTCTATGACATCAGAACTACATTTCTGAGACTTCTTTTGTCTAGCTTATCCAAAGTATATTTCCCACAGAGCCTTTCTTGGGCATAAGAACTACATTTACCCACAGGGCCTTTCTATGTGTCATCAGAACTACATTTCCCACAGGGTCTTTTTCCGTGTCTTCACAATTATATTTCCCACAGTGCCATTCTCTATGTCATCATAACTACATTCCCACAGTGCCTTTCTTGGTGTCGTCAGAACTAATTGCCCACAGTGCCTTTCTCTAAATCACAGAACTACATTTCCCACAATGCCTTTTTCAACTTCATCAGAACTGTGTCACAAGAACTCCTTTGTTCACAGTGGCTTTCTTGATGTCACAATAACTCCATTTCCCACAGTGCCATTCTCTATGTCATCCAAACAACATTTCCCAGAGTTCCTATGTGTCTGTTCACAGAATTACATTTCCCACTGTTCCTTTCTATATGACATCAGAACTACATTACCTAAAGTTCCTTTCTCTTTCTTGTGAGACCTAAATAGCCTCAGAGACTTTGTGTATGCAATCAGAACTACATTTCCCAGAGTGCCTTTCATGGTGTCATCAGAATGACATTTCCCACAGTGCCTTTTTCTTTGTCATCAGAACTACATTACTTACAATGTCTTTCACTTCATCTTCAGAACTACATTTCCCACAGGTACTTTCTCTACAATGTCAGGACTCAATCACAGAATTACATTTCCCACAATGCCTTTTTCAACCTCATCAGAACTACATTTCCCAAAGTTCCTTCATTTACATCATCAGAACTACGTTTCCCACACTTACTTTCTCTACATCATCAGAAATACATTTTCAACAGTTGCTAGAACTCTGACATCAGAACTACATTTCCCACAGTTCCTTTCTCTACAACATCAGAAGTACATTTCTCACAGTGTCTTTCTCTGGGACATTAGAACTACACTTCCCACACAATACCTTTCTCTGTTTCATCATATGGACATGTCCCACAATGCCTTTCTTGGTATCATCTGAACTGCATTTCTCACAGTTCCTATGTGTACATCATTGGAACTACATTTCCCACAGTGCCTTTCTCTGCTTTATCAGATCGACTTTTCCCACAGTGCCTTTCTCTGTATCATAAGATCTACATTTCCCACAGTTCCTTTATTTACATCATCAGAACTTCTTTACCCACAGCTTCTCTCTCTATGGCATCAGAACTTCATTTCTCATAGTTTCTTTCTCTGTGCCATCAGAACTACATTTCCCACAGTGCCTTTCCACATCTCATCAGAACTAATTACCTATAGTTACTTTCTCTGAATCATCATAACTTCATTTCCCACAGTGCCTGTCTCTAAGTCATCTGAACCTCATTTCCTACAGTTCCTTTATTTACATCATCAGTACTACATTACCCACAATTCCTTTGTCTACGTCATCAGAACTGCATTTCCCATGGTGCCTTTCGCAGTTTTATCAGAAATATATTTCCCACACTTCCTGCCTCTACATCATCAGAACTTCATTTGTCATCATGACTTTCTCAGTTTAATCAGAACTACATTTCCCACAGTTTTTTTCTCTATTTCATCAGAACTTCATTTCCCACAGTGCCTTTGTCTTTGTCATCAGAACTACGTTTCCCACAGTGCCATTCTTTATGTCATCAGAACTTCATTTATCACAGAACCTTTCTGCATCTCAAGGGAACTACATTACATGAACTTACTTTCTCTTTGTCATCAGAACCACATTTCCCAGTTTCTTTCTCTGTGTTACCAGAACTACATTTCCCACAGTTCCTTTCTCAATGCCAGAAGAACTACATTTCCCATACTGTCTCTCTATGTGATCAACACCACTTTTCCTATAGTGCTTGTATCTAGGTCATCAAAACTTCCTTTCCCAAAGTTCCTATGTCTACCTTATCAGAACTACATTTCCTTCAGTACCCTTCACTACAAGACAGAACTTTGTTTCCCACAGTGCCATTCTCTGTTTCCTCAGAACTACATTTTCCAAAGTACCTTTCTGTATATTAACTTAAATACATTTCCCATGGTGCCTTTGTCTATGTAATCAGAACTACACACCCAAAAGTTCCTTCATTTACATCATCAGAACTACATTTGCCACAGTAACTTTCTGTACTTGATCAGAACCACATTCCCACTGTGCCTTTCTGTGTCATCATTACTACATTTCCCACAGTCCCTTTCTCTTTGCCATCAGATCTACATTTCCCACAGTTCCTTTCTTTATGATATCAGATCTAGATCTACCACAATTCCTTTCTCTGACATGAGAACTACATTTCCCACAGATCCTTTCTCTTTGACATCAGATCTACATTTCCCACACACACTTCCTTTCTCTATGTCATGAGAACTATATTAACCAAAGTTCCTTTCTCTATGATATCAGAACTATATTTCCCACAATTGCTTTCTCTATGTCATTGAACTACATTTCCCTCCTTGCCTTTTTCCTGTCATAAGAACTCCATTGCTCACAGTGGCTTTCTCTACATCATAAAAACTATATTTCTGACAGTGCCTGTCTCTGTGTCACCAGAACTACATTTCCCACAGTGTCTTTCTCTAGTTCATCAAATCCACATCTTACAGGGCCTTTCTCTACATCATCAAAGCAGATTTTTTCCACAGTGACTTTCACTGAATGATCTGAACTACATTTCCCACAGTTCCTTTTTCTACATCATCAGAACTACATTTCCTACACTGTCTGTCCCTAAGTCATCAGAATTTCATTTCCTACATTCCTTTCTCTATGTCATCATAACTACATTTCCTATAGTGCCTTTCTCTATGTCATCAGAACGACATTTCCCACAGTGCCTTTCTGTGTTTCATCATATCAACATTACCCACATTTCCTTTCTTGGTGTCATCTGAACTCCATTTCCCACAGTATCTATGTGTACGTCATCAGAACTACACTTATCACAGTTCCTTTCTTTATGTCATCATAATGGCATTGCCCACAGTGTCTTTCTCTGTGTCACCAGAACTACATTTCCCACAGTGCCTTTCTCCATCTCATCAGAACTACATTACCCAAAGTTCCTTTCTCTGTGACATCATAACTACGTTTCCCACAGTGCCCATCTTTATGTCACAGAAATATATTATCCACAGTACCTTTCTCGTTGTCATCTAAACTACATTTCCCACAATTTGTATGTCTTTCCCTATGACATAAGAGCTACATTTTCCATAGTTCCTTTCTCGGTTGCATCACATAGACTTTACTGACAGTTCCTTTCTTGGTGTCATCTCAACTAAAATTCTCAGACTTCTTATGTTACATCATTTGGACTACATTTCCCACAGTTCCTTTCTCTAGGTCATCAGAACTATATTTCCCACAGTTCCTATATGTAAGTCATCAGTACTACATTTCGCACAGTTCCTTTCTTGGTGTCATTAGAACGTCCTTTCTCATAGTTTCTTTCTTTGTGGCATAGGCACTACATTTCCCACAGTGCCTTTCTGCATCTCATAAGAACTGCAATACGTAAAGTTCCTTTATCATGTCATCATAACTACATTTCCCACAGCGCCTTTCTCTAATTAATCAAAACCACATTTCCTATAGTGACTGCCTCTATGTCATCAGAAATAATTGCCCAGGGTTCCTTTCTCAATGTCATCAGAACTACATTACAACAGGACCTTCCTCCATGATATCAGAACTACAATTCCAGCAATGTCTTTTTCAAAGTCTTCAGAACTACATTGTCCATAGTGGCCTGTTTCTACAACATCAGAACAGCACTTGGCGCACTTCCCTTCAGTACATCTTGAGAACTACATTACCCACAGTGCCTTTCTCCATGTCATCCTTACTTTATTACCAATAGTGCTTTTCTTTATGATATCATAACTACATTTCCCACAGTTCCTTTCACATGTGACAGAACTATCTTTCCCACATTTTCTTTCTCTGCTACATCAGAACAACATTTCCTACCATGCCTTCTGCTAGATGATCAAAACTACATTTCCCATAGTCCCTTTCTCTATGTCGTCATAACTACATTTCCCACAGTGCCTTTTTCCCTGCCATTAGATCTACATTTCCCACCTTGCCTTTATTTTTTCATAAGAACTCCATATCTCACAGTGGCTACACTATGTCATCCAAACAACATTTCCCACAGTTTCTTTCTCTGTGCCATCAGAACTACATTTCCCACAGTGCCTTTCTGCATCTCATCGAACTAATTACCTATAGTTACTTTCTCTGAATCATCATAACTTCATTTCCCACAGCGCCTGTCTCTAGGTCATCTGAACCTCATTTCCCACAGTTCCTTTATTTACATGATCAGTACTACATTACCCACAATTCCTTTGTCTACATCATCAGAACTTCATTTCCCATGGTGCCTTTCCCAGTGTTATCAGAAATAAATTTTCCACAGTTCCTGCCGCTACATCATCAGAACTTCATTTTTCACTGTTACTTTCTCAGTTTAATCAGAACTGCATTTCCCACAGTTTCTTTTTCTATGTCATCATAACTACATTTCCCACAGTGCCTTTTTCCCTGCCATTACATCTACATTTCCCACCTTGCCTTTATTTATGTCATAAGAACTCCATTTCTCACAGCAGTTTCACTATGTCATCCAAACAACATTTCCCACAGTGCCTTTCTCTGTTTCATCAGAACTACATTTCCCACAGTGTCTTTCACTACATCTTCAGCACTACATTTCCCACAGTGCCTTTTTCTGTGTTGTCACAATTATATTTCACACAATCCCTTTTTCTATGGCATCAGAACTACAATTGCAACACTGCCTTTCTCTACATCATGAGAACTTCATTCCCCACAGTTCCTTTCACTATGTCATGAGAACTACATTACCCATAGTGCCGTTCTCTGCTTCAACAGAAGTACATTCCCACAGTTCTTCTCTATGTATCAGAACAGCATTTCCCACAGTTCCTTTCCCTATGACATCAGACCTATATTTCATACAGTGCCTTTCCATAACTCACAGCACTTCATTTCACACAGTGCCATTATTCTTGTTGTCAGAACTCCATTTCCCACAGTGCCTTTTGCAACATCTTTGGAACTACATTTTCCACAATGCATGTCTTTACATGATCAGAAGTACATTTCCCACAGTTTCTTTATCTACATCTTCAGAACTAAATTGTCATCAGTTCCTTTCTCTCCATCATCAGGACTACATTTCCCACAGTTCCTATTTTGTTTCATAACAATTATATCCCACAATGCATTTCCCTATGTCTTCAGAAATACATTATCCACAGTGCCTTTCTGTATGACATCAGAACTAGGTTTCCCTCCAGTGACTTTTTATGCATGATCAGAACTACATTTCCCACAGTGCCTTTCTCTCTGTCTTCATCATTACATTTCCCACAGTGCCTTTCTCTATGCGACCAGAACATTCCCACAGTGCCTTCTGCTATGTAGTCAGAACTACATTTCCCAAAGTGCCTTTCTCTGCTTCATCAGATCGACATGTCCCACAAGGCCTGTCTGTGTGTCATAAGAACTACATTTCCCACAGTTACTTTATTTACATCATCAGAACCTCATTTCCCACAGTTCCTTTTTCTATGTTATCAGAACTACATTTCCCAGTATGCCTTTCTCAGTGTCATCAGAACTTCATTTCCCACAGTTCCTTTGTCTATATCATCAGAACTGCATTTCCCACAGTGCCATTCTCTATGTCATCAGAACTTTATTTATCACAGTTCCTTTCAGCATCTCATCATGAATACATTACCTAAACTATCTTAATCTGCATCATCAGAACTACATTTCCCACAGTGCCTTTCTCTACATAATCAACACCACTTGTCCTATACTGCCTGTCTCTATGTCATCAGAACCTCATTTCCCTCAGTTCCTATTCCTACCTCATCATAACTACATTTTTCAAAGTTCCTGTCTCTCTGTCATTAGAAGTATGTTACCCACAGTGCCTTTCTCCATCTCATCTGAACTACATTTCCCACAGTGCCTTTCTCTACATCATCAGAACTTCATTTCCCACAGTTCCTTTCTCTATATCATCAGAACTACATTTCCCACAGTGCCATTCTCTATATCATCAGAACTACATTTATCACAGTTCCTTTCAGCATCTCATCCAAAATACATTACCTAAACTATCTTTCTCTGCATAATCAGAACTACATTTCCCACAGTGCCTTTCTCTACATAATCAACACCACTTGTCCTGTACTGCCTGTCTCTATGTCATCAGAACCTCATTTCCATCGATTCCTATTCCTACCTCATCATAACTACATTTTCCACATTTCCTTTCTCTCTGTCATTAGAACAATATTACCCAGAGTTCCTTTCTCTATGTCATCAGAACTACATTTCCCATTGTGCCTTTCACGACATGACAGAACTCTGTTTCCCACAATGCCATTCTCTTCTTCATCAGAACTACATTTCCTATGCCTTCAGAACTACATTATCCACAGTGCCTTTCTGTAGGACATCAGAACCACATTTCCTACTGTGACTTTCTCTCTGTTTTCATCATTACATTTCCCACAGTGCCGTTCTCTATGCGACCAAAACATTCCCATAATGCCTTCTGCTTTGTAGTCAGAATTACATTTCTCAAAGTGCCTTTCTCTGCTTCATCAGATTGACATTTCCCACAATGCCTGTCTCTGCATCATAAGAACTACATTTCCCACAGTTACTTTATTTACAACATCAGAACCTCATTCCCCACAGTTCCTTTTTCTATGTTATCAGAACTACATTTCCCACTGTGCCTTTCTCAGTGTCATCAGAACTTCATTTCCCACAGTGCCTTTCTCTTTGCCATCAGAACTACATTCCCCACAGTGCCTTTCACTATGTGACAGGACACCCTTTCCCACAGTGCCTTTCTCTTCTTCATCAAATTGACATTTCCCACCATGCCTTTCTCCATGATCAGGACTACACTTCCCACAGTCTCTTTCTCTATGTCATGAGAACTACATTTCCCACCTTACTTTTATTCGTGTCACAAGAACTCCTTTGTTCACAGTGGCTTTCTCGACGTCACAATAACTCAATTTCCCATAGTGCCATTCTCTCTGTCATTCAAACAACATTTACCATAATGCCTTTCTCTTTTTTATGAGAACAACATCTCCCACAGTTCCTTTGTGTTTGGCATCAGAACTACATTTCTCTCTGTGCATTTCTCTACATCATCAGAACTACATTTCCTAC
>NW_023412948.1:0-22161 GCF_903995425.1 Onychomys torridus
GGAGGAAGATTGCCTAAAACAGTGGAGGCTTATGTGGAATTGGGCATGCTTCCAAACCTGAATGCAACTCATTGTGTAGCCCAGGCTTCCCCCTCTCATCATGTTCCTGCCTGCCAATGAGAGTATTGGAATTCTCTGTTGTAGCTACAATGCCTGGCTAGTGCACTCTGCTTTTAAAAGACTGCAGAGGCATGATGGCTAGAGCCTATAATACCAGCACTTTGGAGGAAGAGTCAGGATTCTAGGGAACTGTAATCTATATAGTATACATGCAGGCCAGTCCTGGATAGTGGGTTGTAGTTAGAGTTTCCTGCCTGGCCCACAGTCAGGACAAATCTCTCTCACCTGCATGGCACGTAGACGCTCAGAACCAACCAAGTAAACACACAGAAACTTACATTGTTTACAAACTGTATGGCTTTGGCAGGCTTCTTGTTATCTACTTCTTCTATCTTAAATTCACCCATTTCTATTAATCTATTCTTTGCCACGTGTCTCGTCGCTTACCATTACCTTTCATCTTCCTTGTCATGGTGGAGGATGGCAGTATATCTCCACCCCAGCCTTTGCCTCCCAGATTTCTCTTCTCTCTTGTCCCACCTATACTTCCTGCCAGGCCACTGGCCAAACAGCATTTTATTTATACAGAGTGATATCCACAGCATTTCCCCTTTTCTTTTTTTTTTTAAATAAAGGAAGGTTTTAACTTTTACATAGTAATATTACATATATCAAAACAATTATGAAGCAAGAATTACAGTTATAATATTAAAGAAGATATCCTATCTATAATATTTGTGAGTCTAAGGTTTTATATCTAACTTATGTTTTATCACAGTCGAGGAAAATATAACTATCTAGTCTTCAACCTCATCAAAGACCTCAGAAGGATATAGTATTACCTGAGAACCGGGAGAAGGATGTATGCAACTTTCAGGAGTCTTGTAGGGTAGACAGAGACAGCCGGCAGCCTGGATAGTCATCTAATGTTCCTTTGTAAAGTGGGGGCATTTGTGTTTAGCCCACAGGGCTAGAGTCTCTTGGTCACTTTTTTTCAGTGTCCTGTAGAATGTCTGGCAGTTTCCTCTGCGAAGCAGGACCCTCAAGGACCATTTTGTCAAGCAAACTTCAGTTATCACCTTTCTATGGGTCCTGCATGTCCAGGTGATCAAGCAGTCCAGGCAAGAACAGTTTCTTGCCCAAATGGCTATTTTTGCCAAGGTGAAGATAAACTCCATATGAAGTGTCTTCAATGCCCATCCTCCTCTCTGAAGTAAATCGGTGCTGCCAGGAGCAAACATGTCTCACTGTCCAGAAAGTCTAAATTCTAAAGTATTTTAAATGCCATATTCTGTAGGTCTTTGAAGTATTTGAAGATTAACTATCTATCTAAAATACCTCTGTGTGTATCTAGAAGACTTAACTAACATGGATATGAGTATGATTATCATAGATTACTAATTATTAATCTATTTTTAATTATCTATTTCAATTTTAAATGAGCTGTACAAACATAATTCCTTAAACAAGTGTAGAAATATGCACACAGTATAACAAAATTAACTTTAAGTCTGTATCAATAGACTAAAATCTATACCAATGTAAAACATTTTAAACAAGTTGTGGCTCTTTAGAAGTAAGTTCATTAATCTACCCTTTTATCCTATTATATCTATATCATATCTCCTTTTCTTCTTTAGAAAGAGATCACAATTATAATCAACCTGATTTAAATAAAAATATTGGTTTTTCTCTGTCCCACTCCAGAGGGCTCTTCTGATTTGGGACACAAGAATCTCTTCACCTTTTCATTTAGCAATATGTCTGGGTTTAAAGAAGGAGTGAGCCAATTCCATCTCCAAAGCCAGCTTGATAATTTTGGGAATGTGGGCGTAGTTTCTGTTACTACTTCCTGCTGGAAGGGGCTGCTGTATCTTATGGAGACACATAGAAAATTTTAGGATAATGGAGTAGTCTGTGAGGGTGAACCTCTGAGCCAGTTGCCTTGAGACCATTCTGGATGTTGGATCATCTGGGCCATGGTGTCATCAGAGACCTTTCAGGTGGTCTTGGCTGATCAAACCTGATGTATCTTAATCTGGAACAAATCCACAGCCTCTGGCTTTCTGTGGAAACAAAAGCAGAGACTCTTTTCCAAAGCAACATATCCTTATATCCAATTTTTGAAGTCAAGTTCCCTTTAAAATTTACATATTTGTTTAACTCAACAGTTTTTATGATCAAATCTTTTTTTGTAGTTAAAAATGCCAAAGACAACACAAACCAGATTCTCTGTGTAATATCCATCTTTGTAAGGCTGAAACGCTGCTCGGGCTGCTAGCTCTGCCTACCTCAGCTTCCTATCATGGTGGTGGTACAGTTTAATGCCATCTCTAGGTCTGGAGCCATGTATACCAACAACTATCAGAAGCAGTTCTATCAAAGTAGTGCATAGACCATAAATCTTTTTTTTTTTAACTAGCAAAGGCTGAATCCACCATGCTGCAGTGTAAAGTGCCACCTGTAGATTCCTCATTCCTGCCACACTGCAGGTCAGACGCACACGCCAGGAACCTGCCATAGCAGCTCAAACCGGCAGGCTGCCACTAACTTGAGAGAGACAACTAGGAAGCTGTTTTTAGTTCCGTTTTAGAATCTTTTTTATCAGGTTTTAGGTGGAAACTCTTGCCAACACGTTGGGCGCCATTTGTAGTTAGAGTTTTCCTGCCAGGCCCACAGTCAGGACAAATCTCTCTCACCTGCTAGGCCCATAGAAGCTCAAAACCAACCAAGTAAACACACAGAAACTTAAATTGTTTACAAACTGTATGGCTGTGGCAGACTTCTTGTTATCTACCTCTTCGACCTTAAATTAACCCATTTCTATTAATCTATGCTTTGCCATGTGGCTCGTCGCTTACCATTACCTTACATCTTCCTTGTCATGGTGGTGGCTGTCAGTATATCTCCACCCCAGCCTTTGCCTCACAGAATTCTCTTCTCTCTTGTCCCGCCTATACTTCCTGCCTGGCCACTGGCCAAACACCATTTTATTTGTACAGAGTGATATACACAGCAGTGGGTCTCAAATAAAACGACATGAAATGTCTTGGTGGAGGTGATTTGGTAATGAGATTTCATCCCATTACACAATGGCTCTAACACTGGACCACATTCCCAGATCATTTATTTGATTTTGTTTAATTTCATGTAGAGACAAGGTCAGATCTCTTCATACAGTCATGCCCAGACCAGATCTGGGACCTTCTGTGCTCTGAACCATAATTCAAGTCAGATGCCAAACACACCTCTTTATATATGAGTGTGTGTATATATATTTCTGTCCTAGAAAAGGCCATGTCAAATAGTCCTGTGAAAAGCAGTCACATTCCTAAAGCTTTAGTTGCTAAGTCAGGTGGGACTTGTGGCTTTGTTCATAAACAATTAGTAGTTCCCATTGTTAGGGTCGGCGTCCAAAACAGAGAGCTTCACTCCGATATCGGGTCACAAAAGAAGCTTTATTAGCCCGAGCTCATGGGCCACCAGCGTGAGATGTAGCTGGTGACTCCGAGTTTAAGGCTCGCAGGCTTTTTATGAGGTAGTTCTACCAGGGCGGGGGAGCGGGGTCATCCAGAGTACAGGCCAGATGTCTCCGCGGTTTTTCTCAGAGGCTGGGTGGGTTATCGAATTCCAAGCTTATCTCGCAAGGGGTTATTTTGCAAGCATTCTTCTCAAGCAATTTATCTTGAAAGCACAACCACAGGCGGTTATCTTGAAAGCATCCTGTTAGCACAGCATGATGGTCTAACTTTCTGGTATAGGGCGTGGGGGCAGAGTGCAGTATTTTCCACTGAATCTACAATTAGCAGAGCTAGTGGAGGGGGGCCTTGTTTCCCTTACAATGGCCTTTCACCATATCTATTTCTAAGAAACAGTTAAGAGATAATTTCAATACATACAACTGTAGAACCTGAATCTGAAACTTAGCTGAAGGGATTACAAAGGAATTAAACTACAAAGCAGATTGTATCTTGAATCTTAGAATGAACCTAGAAATCTGGTTGGTTGGTTGGTTGGTTGGTTTTTCAAGACAAAGTTTCTCTGTGTAGTTTTGGAGCCTGTCCTGGAACTCACTCTGTAGACCAGGCTGGCCTGGAACGCAGAGATTCGCCTGTCTATGCCTCTGAGTGCTGGGATTAAAGGCATGTAACACCATAGCCAGCCTAGGAATCTGTACAGAGCCAGAAAGATCTGGAGTTCAAGGCCAGCCTAGCCTATTTGGGACTCTGTCCAAATATTACTCAACTGAACCAAAGAAACTAACATGTAAATTCCAGTCTAATGAGAAGTTTTCATTAAAACCAAACCCAATGGAGTCAAATAATCATCATTCAAAAAAAAGTGAAAACAATTGGAAATTGCCCCTTTTTCGTTTTAAACCCAGCATCTTGAAATATAGTTGAATTGGGAGATATGCCTGCCCAGCATGCAAGAGGCCTCCTGATGTGAGTGAGTGACAAAGCTGATCTGGACACTGATGACAGGGCTCCTATTCCCAGAGGAACCAGAAAGAGACTCCAGACTGCAGGACTCTGATTGTTTTCTAAGTTTCCTCTAACCCTTTTATAATCTTTCCCCCTTACACCCATCCAATGTAGCTCAACTAACCAAGCACAAGCTTTCATTAGGTTGGGAGACCAGGACTCCATTCCCTGGATCCTCTGTATGATTGGTTTTTTTCTTATGGCAGATTGATTGAAACATACTTTGTAGTTAGAGTTTTCCTGCCTGGCCCAGTTAGGACAAATCTCTCTTACCCACCAGTCCCACAGTTGCTCAGACCCAACCAAGAAAGCACACAGAAACTTACATTGTTTACAAACTGTATGGCTGTGGCAGGCTTCTTGTTATCTACTTTTTCTATCTTAAATTAACCCATTTCTGCTTATCTATACTTTGCCACATGGCTTGTGGCTTACCAGTGTCTTTACATGTTGCTTCTCATGGCAGCGGCTGGCGGTGTCTCCCCAGCCTTCTACTTCCCAGAATTCTCTTCTTTCTTGTCCCGCCTATACTTCCTGCCTGGCCACTGGCCAATCAGAACTTTATTTACACAGAGCGATATCCACAGCACTTCCCCTTTTCTTTTTTTTTAAAGGAAGGTTTTAACTTTTACATACTACAATTACATATAACAAAACAATTATCAAGCAAGAATTACAGTTACAATATTAAAGAAGATATCCTATCTATCTTATATTTGTGAGTCTAAGGTTTTATATCTAACTTATCTTTTATCATAACTGAGAAAATTATAACTATCTAGCCTTCAACCACATCAAAGACCTCAGAAGGATATAATATTACCTGAGAACTGGGAGAAGGATGTAAGCATTTTTCAGGAGTCTTGCAAGAGTAGACAGAGACAGCTGGCAGCCTGGACAGTCACCTAATGTTCCTTTGTAAAGTTGGGGCATCTGTCTTCAGCTGACAGGGCTAGAGTCTCTTGGTCACTTCTCTCAGTGTCCTGTAAGAATGTCTGGCCGTTTCCTCTGCGAAGCAGGAACCTGAAGGACCATTTTGTCAAGCAAAGTTTAGTGGTCACCTTTCTATGGGTCCTGTATGTCCAGTCGATCAAGCAGTACAGGCAAGAACAGTTTCTTGTCCAAATGGCTATTTTTGTCAAGGTGAAGATAAACTCCATATGAAGTGTCTTCAATGCCCATCCTCCTCTCTGAAGTAAAATGGTGCTGCCAGGAGCAGACATGTCTCACTGTCCCAAAAGTCTAAATTTTAAAAGTATCTTAAATGCCATATTCTGTAGGTCTTTGAAGTATTTGAAGATTACCTATCTATCTGAAATATCTCTTGTATACCTAGAAGACTTAACTAACATGGCTACAAGTATGATTATCCTAGATGACTAATTATTAATCTATTTTTAATTATCCATTACAATTTAAAATGTGCTATACAAACATAATACCTTAAACATGAGTAGAAATATGCACACTGTATAACAAAATTAACTATAAGTTTGTATCAATAGACTAAAGTCTATACCAATGTAAAACATTTTAAACAAGTTGTGGCTCTTTAGAAGTAAGTTCATTAATCTACCCTTTTATCCTATTATATCTATATCGTATCCCCTTTTCTTCTTTAGAAAGAGATTGCATTTATAATCAACCCGATTTAAATAAAAATATTGGTTTTTCTCTGTCCCACACCAGAGGGCTCTTCTGATTTGGGACACAAGAATCTCTTCACCTTTTCTTTTAGCAATATGTCTGGGTTTAGAGAAGGAGTAAGCCTATTTCATCTCCAAAGCCAGCTTGATAATTTTAGGAATGTGGGCGTAGTTTTTCTTACTACTTCCTGCTGGAGGGGGGTGCTGTATCTTATGGGGACACAAAGAAAATTTTAGGATTATGGAGTAGTCCATTAGGGTGAACCTCTGAGCCAGTTGCCTTGAAACCATTCTGGATGTCGGATCATCTGGGCCATGGTGTCATTTGAGACCTTTCGGGTGGTCTTGGCTGATCAAACCTGATGTATCTTAATCTGGAACAAATCCACAGCCTCTGGCTTTCTGTGGAAACAAAAGCAGAGACTCTTTTCCAAAGCAACATATCCTTATATCCAAATTTTGAAGTCAAGGTACCTTTAAAATTTACATATTTGTTTAACTCAACAGCTTTTACAATCAAATCTTTTTCCGTAGTTAAAAATCCCAAAGACAACATAAACCAGATTCTGTGTGTAATATCCATCTTTGTAAGACTGAAATGCCGCTGTGGCTGCTGGCTCTGCCCACCTCAGCTTCCCAACATGGCGGTGGTACAGTTTACCACCAGCTCTGGGTCTGGAGCCATGTGTACCATCAACTCTCAGAAGCAGTTCTATCAAAGAGGTGCATAGCCCAGAAACATTTTTTTTCTTTTTTTAAACTAGCAAAGACTAAATCTACCATGCAGCAGAGTAAAGTGCCGCTTGTAGACTCCTCATTCCCACCACAGTGCAGGTCAGACACACACGCCAGGAACCCGCCATAATAGCTCAAACAGGCAGGCTGCCGCTAACTTGAAAGAGACAATTAGGAAACTGTTTTTAGCTCCATCTTAGAATCTTTTTTGTCAGATTTTAGGTGGAAACTCTTGCAAACACGTTGGGCGCCATTTGTAGTTAGAGTTTTCCTGCCTGGCCCAGTTAGGACAAATCTCTCTTACCCACCAGTCCCACAGTTGCTCAGACCCAACCAAGAAAGCACACAGAAACTTACATTGTTTACAAACTGTATGGCTGTGGCAGGCTTCTTGTTATCTACTTTTTCTATCTTAAATTAACCCATTTCTGCTTATCTATACTTTGCCACATGGCTTGTGGCTTACCAGTGTCTTTACATGTTGCTTCTCATGGCGGCGGCTGGCGGTGTCTCCCCAGCCTTCTACTTCCCAGAATTCTCTTCCCTCTTGTCCCGCCTATACTTCCTGCCTGGCCACTGGCCAATCAGAACTTTATTTACACAGAGCGATATCCACAGCAATACTTATTTGTGTGAATTAAAAAAAAAAAAAAGAGTATAAAAGCCGGGAAATGGCGCTTATAGATCTTTGGCAACAGTTAACTCTGCAGCTCTCACAGAATTGAGCCTGTATGATAATGAGTATTCAGAGACAGGTAATGTCTGAGGCAGTGCTCACCATCCTGAAACAGAATGCCTGTGTGGCCTGCTGACATCCCATACAACCTAAGTCAGAAAGCTCATATTTTTAGTAAAGGCGGGGGGGGGGGGGGGCAGGGACCTGTAGGGACCTGGCCCTGGTTTTGGGTAACTGATGCCTTGTTTGCAGACATTGACCTTGATATCCTCCCTATGCTAATTCCCTATGAGATTCCACCCTCCTGCTTAAGGGAAGCTCCATGTCTGTGTATCCAGCATATTGGGTGTTCACAGCTTAGATGCAAGATTGTAAAACATCAGAAGTGAACTTCCACCCTCCAGGGTTCTCCCATTGTACTGTAAGCCTGTATTAAGACCTCCTCCCTCCTTCAATAAAAGGCATTAGGCATTCAAAAAGAAAGGGAAAGAAAGAAATTGAAGACAGCGATGTTCTAAAAAAGGAACTGGTGATGGTGTCATGGGCCTATGAGGATGCTGGACTAAAGTCTATCAAATTGTGCAAACAGGAAAATTGTATACTATGTGAATTATCTGTCAATAAAGATCTTATTTTTAAAAAGCTAGGCAATGGTACAAACCTTTAATCCCAGCACTCAGGAGGCAGAAATAGGCAGATCTCTGTGAGTCCAAGGCCAGCCTGGTCTACAGAGTGAGGTCCAGGACTGGCACCAAAACTCCACAGTGAAACCCGGTCTCAAATAAATAAATAAATAAATAAATAAATAAATAAATAAATAAATAAATAAATAAAAATAATGTGTAACACTTTCTATCAAGTATTCATTGTAAGGGGATTCTGTCTGAGACTGCTTTACTGGCAGTCTAGTATGTACAGTCTAGTCTAGTTCTAGTATGTTTAAATAAAATTAAAATTATAAATACACTAACAGACACAGAGAAGATAGTCACCAAGTTCATTTCTCAGTTTTCCAAACTCAACTGTCTCTAGCATCTCTACATGGTTAGCACCTAATATTTCATTGGCTACATGAATCAGATGTTCAGGTAAGGAGCAAGGGAGAGCTCCTTCTGCTATCACAGCAAACATTTCTGTTTCCCATATAGACTAGAGGGCATTTTATGTCTGGCAGCCACTGTAGATTTCACAATAATGATTGAGTGTTACCATGATGGTGATTGGTTGCAGCCTAGAATGGTATGACTTGAATGAGGAGGCTGTACTGGGTGGTCACTGCTATCCCATGGTCACACTGGCCCTGGATATGTGTTCCACTCTACTCTAGGTCAACTCCATCACTATGTGTCAAACTAACCCCTTGGTCTCTCCTCTAGGTATCTGAAGACTCTGTTGGAGACCCTGTCCATCTTTCTCTGCAAGTTCTCAGAGTCTTTTGGCTTGTGTCTGAGTCTCCATCATCTCAGACATCTGGAATTAGGATATGTCATTTCATCTGACCTGAGTACTGTGCCTCTCAGAGTTTTCCTAGAATATACACCCTGGAATCAGGACAGTGTAGGATGAAGGACTCTCAGCTCAGCGCTCTCTTTCCTGCCCTGAGCCAGTGCTATCAGCTCATCAGGGTCAATTACTATGACAATGATATCTCCATGGTGGTCCTAAAGTTCCTTATGTATTACATAAGCAACCTGACTCAGCTGATCCTGAAGTTGTACCCTGTCCCTCTGGAGTGCTATGATATGGGTTATATCATCTAAGTAGACAGATGATCCTGAACACACTTTGAACTGTAAGACAGCCCTGGTCCATTATCTTTGCTATTCAGTTCTGCCTTGAATGTTGCCAATGACATGAAGACCACACTTTGTCTTTGTTGGCAGTAAATAGGGGAAGGTTGCTTTTGGATACCTAGAAATGAAAGTCTATGGACAAGTCTCCCATCCACAAGAACCTGAACACACATCTTCTGACACCGTTCAATGTGTCGGAAACAAAATGGTGTGCTGTAGAGTCAGACTGCAGGGGCTAACTTTGCCATGGAAAACAATGGGACTTGGCTGTCTAGTGGAGTCAGATAGTTCTGCATTTCAAAATGTGGATCCAGTCAGGACTGAATCGTAACCTTTCGTTCGCTAAGGGATATTCTTCTCTTAGGTTCTCTTTCTTGCTTTTTTTGGTGTCATGTAGCCCAGTCTGGTCTTGAACTCCTCGTCCTTTTCCCTGGATTCCATGATTGCTGAGGTCACGGACTTATACCACCAAGCACAGCTTGTGAGAGACCAGACTGTGGGGTGCTAATCTTCAGGGCTCCCAACTTCTGCTGGCTTTCTGCACATTAAGATCTCCAGGGGATGGACAAAGGTGCCTATCCTATTCATAAAAATTGCCAGTCCCTACTGTCCTCATAATAAATGTGAAGTGGGAAATTCTCTATTTTGTTAATGAGTCCCTGAGCCTGGCCATTGTGTTTCATTGTGTTTGTATAATCCAAGTAGCAATAAAGAATTGTGTGTAAAAATTTTGTGTCTTTCTTCATTGTTATGTTTTATTAAAAATATGGGTAAAGGTTACCTGAATCCAAGTTTGATAATTTGATTTTGATTCATGAGACCCGCATAGCAGAGGAGAGCACCACCTCTCAAAGTTGACCTCTCACTTCCATGAGAAAGCAAAGGCAGGTGTGATGTTATGTTCAGGCACACACAAAATAAAACAAATAAAAATAAATATATTCTAGAGGACTAGAAAGATAGCTCAGCTGTTAAGGACACTGACTACTTTCCCAAAAGACCTGGGTTCAAATCCCAGCACACACATGGCAAATAACAACTGTCTGTAACTCCAAGATCTGACACTCACACAGACTTTAATGCAGGCAAAAGAATGCACATAACATAAAAGTAAATATATATATATATATATATATATATATATATATATATATATATAAAGTGAATATATATATATATTCTAAATAAATATAATATAAATAAATATATATATTCTAGTGCACTAATGTGTAAGTTTGTTTTTAAGATGCATGCTGATTCCATAAAACATAACAAACTCTGAAGGACCCTTCCCCAATTATAATCTGAACAAAAGGTAAAAACTTGAGCTGAAGAGGGCCTGAGTGATAACTCTGTAGTCAAAAACACATGATGATTGTGCAGAGAATCTTGGCTCAGGCATGATGATATCTGAGCTCTGATGGTGACCTCTTACTTCAGAAGGCTGGCACTTCTTTTGGCATGTAGCATCATGTTTTTGTTAAATATGCACTATAAAAAATTCCTAAATATTTCCTTGTAGCGTGAATCTTAATGGTACTGATTAATAAAATCAAACGTGAGGAAAGTTATTGGAGCGAATGCTGGAAGATCAGAGAAGCAGAACAAGTCACAGCTTTCTCACCCCACCAGTTCTTCAGCTGGTTTGTTTCCTCAGACTGCAAGCTTCTCAGTTCTCATCCAATGAATCTCAGCTGAACTGTGCTGCTCCAAAGCCTGAATGCTTAACCAGCAAAATGATTCTAGATTCGGATCTTCTCAATTTACATATCTTTCAACTTTCTGCGGTCACTCCTTGGGATTAAAGGCTGGGTTTCTGGGATTAAAGGCGTGGGTCACTATGCTTGGAAGTTTCTTATTTGGCCTTGAACTCAGAGATCCAGAGGTATTTCTGTCTCTGAAATGCTAGGATTAAAGGCATGTGCTACCCCTGCCTATCTTCATGTTTAATATTGTGGCCGTCCTGCTATCTGACCACAGATAAGTTATTTTGCGGAACACACAATATTTAGGGGAACACAATACCACCACATTTCCTTTTAAAATGGAGAGTGGAAAAGGACATCTGGACTGAAAATGACCTCAGACACATGATCCTGCCTCAGTCAACAGAGTTCTGAGATTACAGGTATGCACAGCCATGCCTAGCATCACTTAATAAAGTTTTCTATGTTGAAGGAGGGGTGCTAGTGTGTGTAGTGTGCATGTCTGTGAATGCCTAGGTGGAGTCCGTAGGTCAACTTCTCCCCTAAGCATTTCTGCTGGCCTGGTTGCTCACTTCCTGGGGTAGACTGGCTGGCCAGTGGTCTCCCCGATTCTGTCTATTGTCCCCTCAGCACAGGGTTTGCTGATACCCACGCCCCATCACTGGTCCCAGTTTAATCAGGATGCTGAAGAATCTGAACTCAAATCCTCAAGCTTGTGCAGGAGTCATGTTAATGAGGGTGAAGATGTGATGCATCAGTTTTTGCCAGGGTAGTGCTGGGCTGAAGGTATTTGTTAATGCACAGGTGAGACCAGTTATTCAGCCTCAGTATTGAAGGCAAACCCAGTATTTGGATGTAACTGTTACAAAATGGAGTCACTCAGGACTGAAAGATACCATATAAAACAGAAGAGGGTACAGACTGGCATCTAAAACATCAGAGTTCAATAGATAGTGCAAGCCAAGCATAGTGACACAAGCCTGAAGTTGATCCTAGTTAGTCTTATCAATAAAAACCCAGAGTCAGATATTAGGGTAAATGCTGAAAGGTCAGAGAAGCAAAGGAGCTGCCACAATTACTTCTTAACTCTATGAAATCTGACTGAATTGGAAAGGGGGGGATCATGTCTCTATCTGCAATATATTCCTGTCTCCACATGCCTAGTGCTGGGATTAAATACATGCACTACTACCACCTGGCTCTGTTCTCTTTTAGACTGGTTCAATCTCATGCAGTCCAAGGTGGCCTTGAACTCCTAATCTTCATGCTTCCTTCTCCCAAGTGCTGGGATTAAAAGTGTGTGCCTCCACTGCTTGGCCTCTATGGTTAACTAGTGGCTAGCTCCACCCTCTGAACTCCAGGCAAGCTTTGTCAGAACACAAACAAAATGTCATATGAAACATGCCCACAATCTAAACACATAGGAGGTAGAGGCAGGAGAATCAGAAGTTCAATAGCCTAAACTATAAATTGAGATCATGTCTCCAAATAAAACAAAAATTACAACTTGGGCCAAAGCCAGGTGAGATCAACATTAAAACAAGGATAAATCAGGCCTATGGGCACCAGCCCCTTATCCCACCTTCTCTGGAGACTGGGGCAGCAGGATTACAAGAACACATGATAAAGCCTGCTAGAAACCCACTTCTTTTGCAGATAATTAAAAATAGAACTTTAAGCCGGGAGGATTTTAATCTCAAAGACAGGAGGATTTCTGTGATTTCAAGGCCAGCCTGATCTACTGAGTGAGTTCCAGGATAGGCAGGGCTACACAAGAAACTCTGCCTCAAAAAAATTAAATTAAATTAATAGCTTGATTGATTGATTAAATAAATAAAATTGAATGTTTTTGAAAAAGGAATTTATGCCAGGCATGATGGTATACACCTTTCAACCCTAACTTTAGAGGCAGAGGCAAATGGCTCTGGTGAGTTAGAGGATAGCCTGGTCTACATAAGGAGTGTTAAGATAGTCGGGGCCATGAAGGTATGAGGGAGGAAGATTTATTAGGATAGCTTAAAGGCTGAGGCCCAGTGAATCCAACAATGGCTGTCTATCAACTGAAGATCTAAGAGTCAGTAGGTGTTTATTCCATGAGGTTGAATGTCTCAGGTATCCTTGAGTATATGCTGTAAACCCAAAAGAGTAGCTCTAATGCCAGTGAAGAAATGACCTTGTTACCAAGAGCAAGAACAAGCTGGCAAAGAGAGAGGAACCTACTTCTTCCATGTCCTTTAGTCAGACAGCCAGTAGAAGGTATGTCCCAGATGAAAGGTGGATCTTCCCAACTCAAAAGATCTGAATTACAGATGAATCATCTCTCCTTAAATATCGGATTAGAAGTGGATCTTCTCCAGACATAAATCCAAACATCTATGGACACCTGGTTTTCATAAAGCCGGAAATACACAAAGGAAGAAAGAGAGCCTCTTCAACAAATGGTGCTGGTCTAACTGGATATCTGCACATAAAGAATGCAAATAGATCCACTGTTATCACCCTGCACAAAACTCAAGTCCAAGTGGATCAAAGTCCTCAACATTATACCAGACACACTGAACATGAGTGAAGAAAAGTAGGGAATAGCCTTGAACACAATGGCAAAGGAGACAACTTCCTAAACAGAACACCAATAGAACAGGCACCCAGATCAACAATTAATGAATGGGACCTCATGGAACTGAAACGTTTCTGTAAGGCAAACTACAGCATGGGAAAAGATTTTCTCCAACTACATATCCAACAGAGGGCTAATATCCAGAATGCATAAAGAACTCATGAAACTAGACATCAACAAACCAAATAATCCAATTCAAAATGGGGTACAGAACTAAACAGAGAGTTCTCAATAGAGGAATCCCAAATGGATGAGAAACAGTAAAGAAATGTTCATTGCTTATTGGGAAATGTTATCAATTTTTACTATTTTCTACAGAGAAAATATTTTCCAGTTTAAATAACTCTGGACTTTTAAATTATAACCTGTTTTTATGTTCAAGCTATCTGTGTATTATTTCTCCTGCAGTTGTATATAAAATGTTTTCACATTCAAAAAAAAAATTTAAAGTTTAGCTGGCTTGACATATGATTTGCATACTATAAAACATTTGTTTTGGGGTACAGGTTCACACATTTAAACTTTGAATGGGTTAAAAATGTGGGTCGTGACCCCTTTGGGGATCCAATGACCCTTCCACAAGGGTCACATATCAGATATCCCGCATCAAATATTTACATTATGATTCATAACAGTAGCAAAATTACAGTTATGAATAGCAATAAAAGTGTGTTGTGGTTAAGGCTCACCACAACCTGAGGAACTGTATTAAAGGGTGGCAACATTAGAAAAGTTGAGATCCACTGATTTAAAGAAATACAAACACACATTTAACTAGCTACACAGGTAAAACGGAGACTATTTTTTCCCTTTGGTGGTTTGAAATGGCCCCCGTGGGCTCATATATTTGAATGCTTGGTTTCGAGTTGGTAGAACTGTTTAAGAACTAGGAAGTGTGACTTTGTTGAAGGAGGCTTGTCACTACAGGTGGGCTTTGAGGCTTGAAAAGCCCATGCTCTTCCCAGTTAGTTCTCTCTGTGAGTTCGAGGCCCTCCTGGGCTGCAGAGTGAGTTCTAGGGAAGGTGCTAAGCTACACAGAGAAACCCTGTTTCAAAAAACCAAAAAAACAAACAAACAAAAAGAATATGTTTAATTTAAAAAAATAAAGAAATAAATGTTCATAAAAGGCAAATGCAAATCAAAACTACTTTGAGACTGCATCTTAGCAAATCATAATGACTAAAATCAATAGCACAAGGGACAGCTCATCCTGGCAAAAATGTGGAGCAAGGGGGACACTCCTCCATTGTTGTTGGGAGTGCAAACTTGTACAACCACTTTAGAAATCAATATGATGATTTCTCAAGAAATTGGGAATCAATCGCCCTGAAGACCCAAGCATACCACTCTTAATCATATACCCAAAAATTGCTTCATTCGACCACAAGGACACATGCTCAACTATGTCAGAGTGACTTAATAGGTAATAGTCAGAAACTGGAAATAACATAGATGTCCCTCAACCAAAGGATGGATAAAGAAAATGTGATATATTTATACATTGGACTTAGAAAATTAGCTATTAGGAAAAGGTGACATCAGCTAGATATGGTGGCACACATTTTTAATCCCAGCACTCAGGAGGCAGAGGCACATGGATCTCTTTGATTTCAAAGCCAGCCTGGTCTACAGAGTGAGTTCTAGGATAGTCAATGCTACACAAATAAACGCTTTCTCAAAAACCCAAACCAATTCAAGCAAAAACGAAAGAAAAGAAAAGAAAAAAGAGGGAAAAAATAAAGACAATATGACATCATGAAAAATTTAGGACATGATGAAATTTTCAGGCAAATAGATGGAACTACTAAAAAGTCATCTTGAGCAAGACAACCCAGACCCAGAATGACAAATGTGATATGGACTCACTTATACTGGATATTTTCTGTTAACGAAAGGATTATCACACTATAATCCACACACCCAGAGAGGTAAATATCTAGGCTCTGTGGGTGAGGTTGGGGAGGGAACACATGGATCTCCCTGGGAAGGGGAAATAGACTTTTTGGGTCCACCTGGAGCTGGTGGGGATGAGAACAGGGTGGATCAGGAGGGGAAGAGAGGGAGGGAAGGAGGAAGAGAGAGTATGGGAAAGAGGACTGGAATATGAAGGGGCATCATTTAGGGGGCAATGTGGAAACCTAGAGCAGTGAGATCTTCCTAAAACCTGTGAGGGTGACCCTATGGAGGACTAGTAGTAATGGAGGATATGGAGCTCAAACCTGCCATCTTCTGTAAACTAGCAAGGCTCCCAGTGGTAGAACTAGGAACCAATCGAGCCACAAAACCTTCAACCCACACTTGTCCTACCTGCAAGACATACTGGGGCAATGGTGGCTCAGAGAATATGGGAATGACCAACCAATGGCTGGTCTAACTTGAGGCCAGAGCCACAAGAGGGAGCCCATGCCCAGCACTGCCTGGATGGCCAGGAATGGGAAGCAGCAGGGCTCAGAGATCTTGGATTGGGGTCTAAAACAATCATCATCAGAGAGGCTCCATTCCTCAGGCAAATGATGGGAGCAGATACAGAGACCTACATCCAAACATTAGGCAGAGCTCAAGGAAACCCTCAGAAAAGGAGGAGGAAGGGTTGTAGAGTCAGAGTTGTTGAGGACATCAGAAGAACATAGTCCACAAAAATCAGTTAAACAGGACTGACAAGCTTACAGAGGCTGATGTGGCAATCATGGAGACTGTATAGGTCTGTGCTAGGTCCTCTGCGTACATGCTGTGGTTGTTTCACTTGGGGCTTTTGTGGAACTCTTAACAGTGGGAGTGGGAGTGTCTCTGACTTTTTTTCCTTCTCTGGGGACCCTTTTCCTACTACTGTGTTGCCTTATCAGACTTGATAATGAGAGTTTATGCCTAGTCTTATTGCATCTGTTATACCATGTTCAGTGATATCACTGGAAGAACTGCTCTTTTCTGATGGGAAATAGAGGAACAGTTGATCTGAGGGGGTTGGCAGGGATGGAGGGGTGAAGGGAGATGAGTCTATGGTCTGAATATATTATATGAGAGAACAATAAACAAAGTGATAAAAGAAAAGAAAGAAGTGGGTTTTCCCACTTCAAATGATTTAAGAAAAAAAATCTCTCAGCCTGGCAGTGGTAGCATATGGCTTTAATCCCAACACTCAGGGGTCAGGGATGTCCCCAAAACAACATACGTTTTTGCCACTGCCCTTGGGTGTCTCTCATAAGTATACAGTAAATAGCAGGGCACAGACTGATCTCCAAAGCACCAGAGCAAAATGGCTATAGCGAACCAAGTGTCCATCATAACTAGATATTATGAAATCTTCTGACATTTATTACAAAAGACAACACAACATTGGTTACAGGACAGACTGAAATCAGTCAGGCTCTGGGTCAGCCTGATACAAAAGACATCAGTGGGGTTATCCATCTGTAAATCACGAATACTGCAATCCTGCCTGGGAAGATGTACATGCTGGTTCAACAGCAGCATGACCGTTATGGGGGAATTGTCCCCATTGTGATTGGACTTGAGGCCTGCTCCAGAGCAAATGTATGCTAGATACTATACAGCTGGTCAAAAGCCCATAGTACGGAGGTCACCGGCAAGGATAGTTACTGTTTCAGTAAATGGTCCTTTGGTCAAATGGCATATTTTTTAAAGATTCATTTATTCATGGGTGTGGGTGCCTACTGAGAACAAAAGGGACATCAGATCTCCTGGAACTGTAGCTATAAGCAGCTGTGAACCACCTGATGTGGGTGCTGAGAACCAAACATGGGTCCTCTATTAGAAATGACTATGCTCTAAACACTGAAAAATTCCCTCAGCCCCTAAACCACTGTTTCTCAAGCTGTGGGTCTTGCCACCTTGGGGAGGGTTGGAGGACTCTTTCATGGAAGTTGCCAATAACCATAGGAAAACCCTGATATTCACATTACAGTTCATAACGGTAGCAAAACTACAGTTATGAAGTAGCAACAAAAATAATTTTATGGGTTGGGGATTTAGCTTCGTGGAAGAGGGCTTGCCTAGCAAGCACAAGGCCCTGGTCTTGGCCCTCAGCTCTGAAAACAAAAAAAATTTATGATTGGGGATCACCAAAACATAACAAACTGTTTTAAGGGTCACAGCATTAGGAACATTGAGAAGTACTATCCTAAACAGTTTTTTTTTTTTTTTTTTTTTTTTTTGGTTTTTCGAGACAGGGTTACTCTGTAGCTTTGGAGCCTGTCCTGGACTAGCTCTGTAGACCAGGCTGGCTTTGAACACACAGAGATCCACCTGCCTCTGCCTCCCAAGTACTGGGATTACAGGCATGGGCCACCACAGCCCCGCTCCTAAACATTTTTATACCCACAGATTACTGCTGCTCTCAACCTTGATCAGAGAACCTTCTCTTTGCAATAGGTACACTTAATATGAGACCCAACTGATCCAGCTGCTTATCCCTACACGGCATAGCTGTATCAAGAACATCACAGGAGAGACCAAATGAATGTCAGAGCCGGGTGGAAACCATGCTGTGAAATGCAGTCTCATGGCTGTCACACTTATGAGCAGTGACACAAGATCAACCCAGTGAGAATTCCATATACATAGGGGAGGGACATGTAAGTGCCACCCATAGCTGAGGAACTGCTGGTATGATACTTGCAGGAGAAAGGAGACTCATTTTCTTGGAAGTCTGGTTGCCCATGAGCAAACGGATGTCCGCACACAACAGCTCATGTAGGTCACACTAATTGAACTCATAGTTTGTGCATAAGTGTTTTCTCTGCACAAAGTGTGTGCTGCTCACATGTGCCTGGAAATCATGGAGTTTGGAAGATGACATCAAATCCCATCCCATGTAACTGGAGTCCATTGATTGTGAAAGGTGTTGAGGACTGAACCTGGGTAGACTGCATGAACAACAAGTGCTCTAAACCTCTGAGCTGTCTCTCCATCCCAGGGCTATGTTCTTTTTAAGGGCATGGAGTTAAGAAAAGCATGGAAGATGTGTTGGGAAACGGCTCCAGGAAAGTCGGGAGGGAATGGATGAGAGTGATGATCAAAGAATGTTACATACATACATGGAAATCTCAAGGGACTGTTTAAACATACATATTTATATATCATTTTGTACACATATTTACACACACACACACACACACACACACACACACACACACAAACATATAACATATGAGATTTTTTTTAAAGCATTTGAGTGCCAGGGAGATGTCACAATAGAAAATACTTTCTATTTATACTAATAATGGCTTGTTTCAATCCCCATGACACAGATGGGAAAAAACACCTAGTTTTCCTCTGACCTCCACATACATACTATGGCACCAAGTACCCACATATAAAAAGTGAATAAAGTCTCCTGAGTGGAGATTAGAAACTGAAGGGGAAGTGGGAGGGACTGGAGAGATGGCTCAGCTGTTCAAGCATGTGTTGCTCTGGCAGAAGACTAGAGTTTGGCTCCCAACTTCCATGCAGGGCACTCACAACTGCCTGCAAGGCCAGCTCCAGTTCCAAGAAAGCTCTACTTCTGGGGCTCCAGGGCATTGACACTCACATGCACACTCTTACCACCACTCCTCCTGCCCTCCCCCAGATAAAATTAAAAATTATAAGAAACTAAAGGGTTAAAAAGAGAAAAATAAAAAACTAAAATAAGAAACTTCATATGATGGTGCACTCATCGAAGCTGATGAGGCAAGATTATGCTAACAAAGTTGGATTGTATCAGAATGAGAAATTCAAAGTGTAAAGCAGCTGTTGCCTCCTGGACCTTGGAAAGCTGAGACAAGGATTGCTGGAGTTTGAGACCAGTCTGGGCTACATAGCATGTTCCAGGTCAGCAGAGGCCAAAAGGAGAGGCTTGCCTCAAAAATACACACCCCACAAAATAAATAAAATAAAACACAAAACTCAAACCAGGTCCAGTGAGGTGGTTCATCTGGTAAAGGCACTTGACTTTAACCCAAGAACCAGATAATTGAATAAGAGAACCCCAATTGTTCTGAGTTTCACAAGTACTGTAGCAATAGTCCAAAAACATGTGACTGAAAAATAAAATTTGGGGCATTGTAAGTGGCTTAGTAGTTAAGAGAAGTTGCTGTTCTTCTAGGAGACCCCAGTCCAGTCCTAGTATCCTCAGACTGCTCACAGTATAACTTTAACTCCAGAACAAGCTACACCCATTTGCTGGCCTCTTTTAGAACCTGCATTCATGTCCCACAAACATATTTATATATAATTAGGTAGAGTCTCACTCTGTAGCAATGACTGACCAATAATTCAGAGAGCCATATGTAGGCATGTACCACCACTCCCAGCATATGAGAAAAAAAAACCTGAAAATTTTTAAGGGACTAGAGAAATGACTCAGAGGTTAAGAGCATTTTCTGCCTCTGCAGAGCACATGGGCATTGTTCCCAGTACCCACATGGTATACATGTAACTCCAGTTCCATGGGATCTGATCCCTTCTTCCAGCCTCCATAAGAACCAGGCATATTCAGGAAACACACACGTGGGTAAGACACACACACACATGCAGTAAGACACACATAGTATAAAAAAAGTCCTCACAAAAATTGTTAAAATTTTAATTTTTGGAGGACCCCCAAAATATAACCCTATGGAACTGTGGCTCAAACATCAATTTCTTTTCCTCATGTGTCTAACTCTTAAATGTGCCTATGGGTCCCTCATACCCTGAGCATTCTGGATTACATCTGTAATACACCAGAGATGACCACAATCTCTAGATGACAACCTTGGGTGCATGTATCTGCCATAATTAGCCACACATTTGAGATGTGACAATCTCAGAAAGCATGAGAGAGAATATGAGAGTAATTCCAGCTCATTTTATGGGGATGTTCACACAACCTTTAATATTTAAAACTGTAAAGCATGTTAATCATCAAGATAGGAAGACACACATTTCATAATTCTGAACATGACTTTATAATCTCCATGCTGGGTTAACACCCTTATATATGCAACCTGCCAGAATCTACTCCCATGACACCTGTCAACATGCCCAAGTCAAACTTTCTACCTCCTCTTGAATCCAGCATCAACTAACTTTTCCCTCCCACATTGGAGCATAAGCCTAAACCCATGTGTTGTGTATCCTCTGACCAGACATGTGTGCCTTGTTCTTCACCTCCCAGAGTCCACAGGATGCTTGATATTTATACACAACTAGTAAAAACTCTGACACTCACACAATGTTGTTTTGTTGTAGATATACCGATTGTCACAATCATCGCAGCGTTCAGTACCAAAGAAGACCTTCCCTGGCTCCCTAATGGCTTTCAGACTATCCATAAGCTCCTCACAATATTCTCTCATGAGTTCCACCAGGAGAGTACCATTGTAGTCATAGCTCTCCTGAGGAACAGGGTACAGCTCCATCCTTAGCTTTCTCAAGCTGGCAGTATGGTCTAGTAGGTGCCTCAGGGCATGCATGGAGATTTGATTCCCATAGAAGCTGAACTTGGTGAGCTGAAGACAACTGCTCAGGGCAGGTAGGATGTCATAGAGATATTGATCCTCAATTTGACAGTCCTCTAAGTCCAGGGTCACCAGGGTGGGTCCAGCTTTTACTAATAGAACTCGGAGGGGTTCGGAACTTAGATCAGTCAATATGACATTTTGCAAATTCAGTTGTTGCAATTGACTGACACATGGGAACTCAGAAAGACTTTCCCATTCTGATACTGAGAGTGTATAGTGAGTCACATCCAGGTCATCCAAGGGGGTCTTCACGAACCTAATTAGGAAAACAGACAATTCTTAGAACTGATGGCTAATACAGAAGATGACCAGTAATGACACAGAAGAGGACAGTGTGGGTCAAAATATTTCTAATTGTATGGCAGATCAGTACCCATGATGCTGCATGATTGTCTACACACTAAAATCTGTACTGAGGCCTGGGACCACCCTTAACTGCACATCTTTCCCTCGCTGTCAAGCAAGACCCAAATGCTGGCTAGACTAGCAGGGCACACACAGGAAGGACCAAGGAGGACCAACCCAGGCAAGATCTGGGCACAACCCAATGTCACCACCCCCTCCAGCATGTCTTCTCTGTTCCCTTGTCTGTGCTCACCTTTGCACCCCTCCTTCAACTGACTTCAGTGCCACACAATTCCCAACTACCCATCACCTACACAGGCTTAAAACCATCAGAACTGGGTATGGTAACTGGGCAGAGTGGTGTACATCTTTAATCTTAGCACTTGGGAGGCAGAGACAAGTGATCTCCTCGAGTAGGAGGCCAGCCTGCTGAACACAGTAAATTCCAAGATAGCCAGAGTTACATAGCTAGATCCTGCCTTGGCAGGAAGTGGGGCGGCAAGCTGAGGATTGGAGTACACAGCTATAATATTGATATCTGGAAGCTGAGGCTATACAACCAAGGAGTTCAAGGCCTATCTAGGCAACGTAGTAAGA
>NW_023412949.1:0-3169 GCF_903995425.1 Onychomys torridus
AACTGAGCAGCAAAGAACTACACGTTTCCTAGCATGTCATGTGATACCCCAGGACCTTACCTAGTCTCAGCACTTCATAAAGACTTAGACCAGTCTGGTAGCTTTAGGGAAGATTTCAATCAGTCCACATCATGTCCACCAGTTTCCTCAGCAACACCCTAAGCCTGCCTAACCTAACAGCAGCTCTCTGTCTGCCTTGTACATGTCTCAGGATGTAGGTCCTGGCTTCCTGTCTCCTGACTGTTTCTAAGTAGTCAGGGTCCCCAGAGTCCTCATCTGCTGGATCACAGCCTTGCTGCTTTCTTGGCACAGTACATGTGGTCAGTGGCAACAGTGAGCTTGCTCCTTGCACCACAGCAAAGCTTTTATTCGGGACATGCTGGGTGAGGCTTGAGTGAACAGGTGATGGTGAATAGGCCTGCCTGGCACTGCTTCACAGATGTGTGGCTAACCGGGTCCTGGCAGTGTGCGGCCTCATTTATTCCATCCTTCATTTTGTAATCTACACGTGGTAGCCAAGTCTTCCAGCTGGCATTCCATTTAGACCCCACCATGGCTCTTAAACATGAGGCAGTATGTGCTGCTCAGCTCTGTAGAATTCGTGGGTAGAAACAGAGGGACACCATCTCTCACTGCATGAAGCCGGTGTTTCCCTGACCTGAGCAGACAAGGACACAAAGGAAGAACACAACAGTCCAATCTCCCTCGTCAGACAAACACGACAATCTTCAAGTCTGAAGAACTAAGGTCAAGAACACAGTGAAAGCTGGCCATAGTTCTAGTACTTGGGAGCCAGAGGCAGACAGATCTTCGTAAGTTTGAGGCCAGCCTGGTCTACAGAATGAATTCCAAGACAGGCAGGGCTGTTACACAGAGAAACCCTGTCTTGAAAAACTAAGATAGATGATAGATAGATAGACAGACAGACAGACAGACAGACAGACAGCTCCCTAGCTAGCTCAGGGAGACAGAAGGGCCTTTAAAGCTCAGGGCCAGGTAACCTGCAGTGTGAAATGGACATGAAACAATCCACACAGTCAATACAACCCAGCAAAGTCCAAACAACATTCCTCAAAGAACTCAGAAAAATAAACCTCAAATTTACATGGAAAAAACAAACAAACAAACAAAACAAACCAAGCCGAAAAACAAACAAACAAACAAACAAAAAAGCAGGCAGTGGTGGCACACGCCTTTAATCCCAGCACTCGGGAGGCAGAGCCAAGCAGATCTTTGTGAGTTCGAGGCCAGCCTGGGCTACAGAGTGAGATCCAAGAAAGGCCCAAAGCTACACAGAGAAACCCTGTCTCGGAAAACAAAACATAAAACAAAAAAACAAAACAAACCAAGCTCCTGAGGAGAAGCAGTGCCGGACCTGACACAGTACCTGAAGTCCAATTACACCACAGAGTCACAGTCACAAAACCAGCACAGCACCACCACAAAGCAAACCTGGGGGTAGTCAAAGAGGACAGCGGGCCAGCAACAAACCACAAAACCTCAGCCATCTACGTTTTCACAAAGCTCTCAAAGAAGGCAGCTTCCTCAACAAAGAACACATCTGGGCCGGTGAGGTGGCTCAGTGGGTAAAGCCTGCTTCGAAGCCTGATGACAAGAGTTCCCTCCCAGAGATCTGCATGGTGGGAGGAGAGAACCAACTCCAGCAAACTGTTGTCCTCTTACCTACACAGAGCCATCACAGCATGCATGCTGCAATGTGGACATGTGCATGCTCGCTCTCTCGCTCTCTCTCTCTCTCTCTCTCTCTCTCTCTCACACACACACACACACACACACACACACACACACACACACAATGAATGAATGAATAGCAACATGAATTGGTAAGATATGATGCCAGATGTGGTATTATGTGTCAATCATCCAATCGCTTGGGAGGGGGAAGCAGAAGATCAGGGTGATACACAATACACAATGTGCATCAATCATAATGCAACCGTGGTATCCGCAGAATGAATGGAAATCAGTGTAGTAGCAACATAATGGCTCTTGGGAACCTATTCCTCATATTGGGTTGCCTTGCCCAGCCTTAATACAAGGGGAGCTCAGTCCCACTGCAACTTGACATGCCATGCTTTGTCATACCCATGGGAGGCCTGCCCTTTCTGAACAGAAACAGAGGAGGAGTGAATTGAGGGGCAGGGGGACTGGGAGGAGAGGAGGGAAGGGAAACTGTGGTCAGGATGTAAAGTAAAGAAATAAATCTAATTTTAAAAACCGGGAAAGAGAACTACCACATGTGTCCTATAGAGAACTTAGATCTATGTTTATGTTTTGGGGAGGTAGGGTCAGAGCACAACTGGCAAGGGAGGTTCTCTACTTCTACTCTACGTATCTTGAGGAAGCCAGAAGAGGGTGTCAGATGCCCTGGAACTGGAGTCACAGAGAGCCACCATGTGCTGGGAACTGAACTTAGGTGCTCAGGAAAAGCTTAACCATTCAGCCAGCTCTCCAGCACCATAGCCATGAAATCAGTAAGAGGATTACAGAGATCATTAGGAGGTAAGACGAAATTTTTTTTTTTTTTTGGACAGGGTCTCACTATTTAGCTCTAACTGTGCTAGAACTCACTCTGTAGACCAGGCTGTGCTGGAACTCACAGACATCTGCCTACCTCTGCCTCCTGAATCCTGGGATTAAAGGTGTGCACCATTACACTAGGCCAAGAAGACCCTTAGGGAGGATGGAAATTGAGAGGACGATGGAACACAGGACACAAAGCAGGAGCAAAGACCAAGTGACGTGACATCTGTGCATGAAAACACCGTAATGTATCCTGCTGCTTCGTGTGCTGATGTAGGAGATTAACTTAAAAGCTGACCCCACTGCAGCAAGGCCGATCTCCACAGACACCAAGCTCTTCTGTCTCCCAGCGATGGCGCTGACCTGAAGTGCCCATTCCTGCTCATTCCAGGTCCTTGCTCAGCTCAAGTCACTCCAGATTCATGTGACTCCCCAGGCCTGCTCTGTGAGCTGCCCCTGTGCTGGCCTCCGCCGTGTGCTGAGGCCGTGTTCTGACACTCATGTGAACGGGATACTGTTACAGACACTGCAGAGATGGAGTGCAGGAGACGACAGCCACTGTAGTTCTCAGTCAGTGATGCTGAGGCCAGTGCCTGCTTCTCTGGAAGGTGATGCTTAGCTGGAA
>NW_023412950.1:0-1993 GCF_903995425.1 Onychomys torridus
CATGAAGTGTTTGAAGATTACCTGTCCATCTGACCTATGTATTTATAAATCTGGATAACCTAACTAACAAATTATAGAGGTGACAAGCATAGGTGACAATAACTCTGTAAGTCTCATCTACCTAAACAACCTAAGGGACTAAGGCTTCCTATAAATAAGGCAAACAGTCTGTAAGCAATTGTACAGTAAAAGGACAATGACTTCAAATTGTGACAATACACAAAATATCTTTAACAGAGGTAGGAATGTATAGTGCAATATGCAATATGATAATAATCCTAATATATATCAGTATAACAGAATATCTTAAACAGAAGTAGAACATACATACAGTATGAACAGACATAAATTCACATTTGTATCAGTATACAAATATTTCAAATAAGAGTAAAAATATGTGTACAATATAACAAACATAGTTCTGTATTTGTATCAATATACAAATTATCTTAAATAGGAATATAAAAAATTTATATTTGTATCAACATATAAGAATTCATAACAGTGCAAAGGCTACTATATTACTAAATTTATTTACTAATGTATGTGATAGTCTACCATAATATCTTATACATATCCATTCCATTTCTTCTTTCCCCCCTTTTTTTTGAGACATATTTTCTTTCCTTAAGGAGAGTACTGAGTTTGAACATTTCTTCTACCCTTAACCCTAGAACCATTATCCATAACCCTGAGAAATATGAAACCTAAGGGATAATGGGAGTTGTTTTCTTAGAATTGCTTCCTGCTGTTTAGGGGGCAATGGTATCTCTGTTGGGTATTGTGAGAAAGCTCAGATAGTTAAATCTCAGTTAGACTAACTGTAGATTCTGCAGCAACTCTTAGAGTAATGGGTAAGATTGTCTGAAATTCTGGCAAGAAGTGTAGTATGATGATGATTACCATGGCATCATTCTGGATTGGGTAGAGTTGTTGTTGTTGGGGCCCCATCTTCCTTCTGGAGAATTCAGAGATTGCCTGTGTAGATTGGTACCAATAGATTCTTTCTTTCTGCTGTAAACATCCGGATATCCAAGGCCTTATGATTTCTGGAAGATGGGTATTTCCATTATCCTGGAAAGACAAAAACAGAAGCCTATTCCAACCTTTGATTGTTAAATTTTTCTTACAACCTGAGGAGATGTCACATTGGTGGATGATCTTTTATTTCTCCTCATCAAGGGGTTTCTCCTGTTCGAATCGAATTTTTATTAATTTTGTTGGTATCCATAGCTTTTCTTCTCCTGTGGAAACAAAAGCAAAACCCCTTCCCCAACGTAGGGCATATCCAGGTTTCCATTCTGAGGTCAACACATCTTTGAAATAAACCAGTTGGTTTAGCTCAGGAGTTTTGTTTGTTGTCCAATGTCTCTCCGCAGCTGTTGTTCCTTTCTCATCAGCATTGAGAAAATTCAAGGTTAATAAAGCACTATGCAATCTATTTCTAGGAGTCATTGTTACCTGTTGCTGTTTATTTAGCATATCCTTTAAAGTTCTATTGGATCTTACTATGACTGCTTGGCCTGTGGGATTGTGTGGTATACCTGTAACATGCTTTATATTGTAATAAGCAAAGAACTGTCTCATTTTATTGGAGACATATGCTGGGGCATTATCTATCTTGATTTGTACAGGTATTCCCATGATGGCCATAACTTCTAATAGGTGTGTAATCACAGAATCAGCCTTTTCAGAACTCATAGGAGTTGCCCACTGAAATCCTGAATAGGTGTCAATGGTATGGTGTACATACTTTAATCTTCCAAATTCTGCAAAATGAAACACATCCATCTGCCAAATTTTATTTCTTTGTATATCTTTTGGATTGCTCCCTGCAGGTAATGGAGTTTGGTTATAGAAGGAACAAGTAGGACATTTTTTTCACAATATCCTTAGCTTGTTGCCAAGTAATGGAGAAATCCTTATTCAAACCTTTGCTATTTACATGGTGTTTCTTATGAAATTCTGAGGCTTCTAGCACATTACCTATTAG
>NW_023412951.1:0-6051 GCF_903995425.1 Onychomys torridus
GAATCAGAAACCTACAGTTTGCAGCCTGAGGAAATAAGAACAGCTGAGAAGTTGATGAATGAGCAAAACATGACCTGAGAACACAAAAGAAGGCACCGCCCAACCACCTAAACAGATCACCAGAATCATAAGTATACACTTCACTGACTGAGAACAGGTAAGCTCCCATTTCCAGACCAGCAGATCAAGTCTCTAACTCCTAGGCCCTACCCATTGGGTCCCAGTGACCAGACAGCTACCTTTCCCTACTCCACCCTCCCCCCAAAAAAAACTCAAACAAGAAAACAAACACACAAAAAATAACCCCTATGAACCTAACAACCACTGAAGCCATAAGCACACCCTACATCAACCGGGAAAACTGCTCCCAGAGACAGAACCCACTAACACTGATTTGACTAAGCTGATCCTGAAGAAACAGAGCCCAACAGCACCAATTTAACAAAATCCTAGTGAACCAAGACTAACAATTAGAACAAGAGAGGCACCTTCAGACACGACACTGCCTGTACTGAACAGAGGAAGAGATGAGTAGACACCAGTGCAAAAAACACAGCAACCTGCATGGGACTGAACTAGGCCCACTGAATGTGGGTGACAGTTTTGTGTCATGATCTGTTTGTGGATCCATGGCAGCAGGACCAGGACTTATTCCAGGTGCATTGAACTGACTTTTGAGATCCATTCCCTGTGGTGGATAACTTGCTCAGCTTTGATACAATGGGGAAGGGGCTAGGCTCTCCTTCAACTTGGTATGCCAGACTTTGTGACTACCATAGGAGGCCTTACCCATTCTGGAGTAGTGGATGGGGGTAGAGTGGGAGGGAGGTGAGGAGGCAGGAGAAGGGGAAGGAGGGAGAACTGGGGTTGATATATAAAATGAAAAAAATTTAATACATAAATATATTGAAAAAAGTTTCCCAACCAAAAAAAAAAGCCCAGGACCAGATTGATTTCAGTGCAGAATTCTTACCAGACTTTCAAATAAGAACTAATTCCAATACTCTTCAAATTATTCCACACAATAGAATCAGGGGGAACACTACCAAGCTCTTTCTATGAAGCTACAATTACCCTGATTCCTAAACCAAACAAAGATGCAAAAAAGAAAGAGAATTACAGACCAATCTCCCTCATGAACACTGATGCAAAAATACTGAACAAAATATTGGCAAACCAAATACAAGAATACATCAAAAAATATCCATCATGACCAAGTAGATTTCATCCCAGGGACACAAGGATGGTTCAACATATGAAAATCTGTCAATGTAATATACCATATAAACAAACTCAAAGGAAAGAAATGACATGATCATCTCATTAGATGCTGAAAAAGCCTTTGACAAAATCCAACACTCCTTCATGATAAAGGTCTTTGAGAGATCAGGAATACAAGGAACATTTCTAAACATAATAAAGGCAATTTACAGCAAGCCAACAGCCACTATCAAATTAATGAAGAGAAACTCAAACTGATACCACTAAAATCTGGAACAAGACATGGCTGTCCACTTTCCCTATATTTATTCAATTAGTACTTGTAACTAAAGAGTTCTTCTCCAGGTCCCATCAAACCACTGCAGTCCTACAGCCCACTTATAAAATAAACACACAGATACTTATATTATTTAAACTGTTTGGCCCAATGGCTCAGGCTTCTAGCTAGCTGTTCTTATATTTTAAATTAACCCATTTCTATTAATCTATACTTTGCCACGTTGCTCGTGGATTGCCATTACCTTACATCTTCCTAGTCATGGCAGCAGCTGGCTGTCTCTCTCCACCCCAGCCTTTACTTCCCAGAATTCTCTTCTCTCTTGTCCCTCCTATACTTCCTGCCTGGCCACTGGACAAACAGCATTTTATTTATACAGAGCGATATCCACAGCAAGTACTAGAAGTTCTAGCTAGAGCAATAAGACAACAAAAAGAGATCAAAGGGATACAAATTGGAAAGGAAGAAGTCAAACTTTCACTATTTGCAGATGATAAGATAGTATACATAAGTGACCCAAAAAATTCTACCAGGGAACTCCTACAGCTGAAAAACTCATTCAGTAAAGTGGCAGGATACAAGATCAACTCAAAAAAATCAGTAGCCCTCCTGTACATAAATGATACAAAAGGGCTGAGAAGGAAGTCAGAGAAACATAACCCTTTACAATAGCCGCAAATAATATAAAATACCTTGGGATAACACTAACTAACCAAGTGAAGGACCTTTAAATCTCTAAAGAAAGAAATTGAAGAAGATATCAGAAAATGCAAGGATATCCCATGCTCATGGATAGGTAAGATTAACATAGAAAAAATTGCAATCTTACCAAAAGCATCTACAGATTCAATGCAATCTCCATAAAAATCCCAACACAATTCTTCACAGACTTGGAAAGAAAAATACTCAACTTCATATGGAAAAACAAAAGACCCAGGATAGCTAAAAGAATCCTGTATGTTAAAGCAACCTCTGGAGGCATCACCATCCCTGACCTCAAGCTCTATTTTGAGTTACAGTAATAAAAACAGCCTGGTACTGATATAAAAAGCAACATACAGACCAATGGAATCAAATTGAAGACCCTGATGTTAATCCACACACATCTGAACACTTGATTTTTGACAAAGAAGCCAACACAATACAATGGAAAAAAGAAAGTATCTTCAACAAATGGTGCTGGCATAACTGGATGTCAATATGTAAAAGATTGCAAATAGATCCATATCTGTCACCATGCACAAAACTCAATTCCATGTGGATCAAAGACCTCAACATAAATCCTGTTACACTAAATTTAAAAGAAGAGAAAGTAGGAAGTACTTTTGAATTCATTGGCACTGGAGACCACTTCCTAAATATAACACCAACAGCACAAACACTAAAGACAACAATTAATAAATGGACCTCTTGAAACTTTTGAAGGGCAAAAAGATATGGTCAATAAGACAAAAAGACAGCCTACAGAATGGGAAAAGATCTTCACCAACCGCACATCTGACAGAGGATTGATCTCCACAGTATATAAAGAACTCAAGAAATTAGACATCAAAATACTGAACAATCCAATTAAAAAATGGGCTAAAGAGCTAAACAGAGAATTCACAAAACAAGAATCACAAATGGCTGAAAAACATTTAAAGAAATGCTCAATATCCTTAATTATCAGAGAAATGCAAATCAAAATGAGTCTGAGATACCACCTTACACCTGTCAGAATGGCTGTGATCAAAAACACTAATGACAATCAATGTTGAAGAGGATGTGGAGCTAAGGGAACACTACTCCACTGTTGGTGGGAATGCAAACTTGTACAATCACTTTGGAAGTCAGTATGGTAGTTCCTTAGAAAATTGGGAATTGAAATACCTCAAGACCCAGCCATACCACTCTTGGGCATATACCCAAGGAATGCTCAATCATACCACAAAGATACATGCTCAACTATGTTCATAGCAACATTATGGATGACTGTTGCTTATAATAAGATTTGGTTTTGTTCAATTACTGAGCAACCCTCAATGAAATATTACACTATTAAGGTAAAAATTCATACTGTATCAAGCTGTTAATAGAAAAATAAATAAATAAATTAGTCTAAACAAATAAAAAAAGAGGTTGGGGATTTAGCTCAGTGGTAGAACGCTTGCCTAGCAAGCACATGGCCCTGGGTTTGATCCTCAGCTCTGGCAAAAAACAAACAAACCAACCAACAAACAAACATATTTTTGCTAAAGCTAAAAGGGGAAACTAGGAGTTCATCATTCCTCTCCACATTCTATTCTTTCCCTTGTATTATATATTTTAAATTTTTATTGGTATATTCTGCTGGAGTATCCACTACAGACAAGCACTGCAGGGCTCCTGTTGCAATTCACCCTCTGGAGCGATGGAAGGATCTTTCTACTAACACTTGGAGGGGAACCTGCCTAGGACAATTTTAAGAGCCATGCCATATTGCCTGCCTGAGTTAAGTTTCTGTTGTCCAGTATTGAGCCACTAACCAGAAACTTTTGACATGCCTGGACAAGTCTTGAGTTATTAGAAAATAACTTAACATTTCCTTATCTTTCTGCTACAGTGACCATTAGTAACAATGTTTTGTGGTTAGGTTGCTTGGTTGGGTTGCTTGGCAACTCAACAGTCCCCTGATCTTTTCCCATAGGAAGTTTCCTGGTCTGCTCACTATAAATATCACCTGAGAAAAACAAAATTTTGCAGTTTGGTCAGAATACTGTCTTGCTGTCAATTCTTTGTGTTTCTTGTCCCTTTCATTCGCCATTCTCCCTTCTAGGGTTTCTGCTGAAGATCCCACTGGTTGGGACAACTGGAACCAATCTGATGTTGCTGTGGGCCCAGACTTCTGCTTATGTCTTTCCTTAGGACAATGAAATTCTTCGTTGGGTTTCTGAGCGCTGAGTGCACCCTGTGGCTACAGCTGAAGCCCAACATGGCAGAGACCTATTGGGCCTTCATGAAAAACTCTCCCCTTCTGACGCCAATGGGGATTGAAAGCCCAATAGGGCCAGTGTTGGCAAGCATTAACATGAGCCTAGGAACTGCACCCATGCGGTTGGATTCTCCAGAAGGTAATGTATGGTAATTTAAAAGCTGTACCTTAAAAAGAACCGTCTTTCCAGTCTTCCCCAGTTTGTCAGTATAAGCTTTGTCAGGTTCATGGGTTGGGGTGGAAGAGGCACAGGGAAGGAGAAGAGGAAGGTAGGTAGAGGAAGAAGGAGTTAGGGTGAGGGAGGAGGAGAGGGAAGAGGATAGGGACAGAGAGACAGAGACAGAGAGAAAGAGAGAGACAGTGCTGGGGAAGGAGAGAAGGAGAGGAAGGTAGGGGCATGAATTGGGAGGGAGAGATTGGTGAACTAGGAAAGAAGAGGGAGGAAAAGGGATGTAAATATTTTTATAATGCAAGTTTATCACAGCAGTTCTAAATCCATTCAATAATGTAAAGGTTTAGATATAATCTGGGGGTTGTGGAGAAATCTTTGACTTTTCAATTGTTTAAAGATTTCTGATGACTGGGCAGAGAAGTTTGGGAAAAAGACAAGGAAAGACCCATATATATGAGATAACCATTCATGAAACTGATCTTTATAAAATCGCCTGTACTAAAGCTGGAGAGAAACAGCTTTCAGGATAGAACAGAAAATTTTATTTTGATTTATTTTACTTTTTTGTGCCTGACATTTTATCCATTTACATATGAATGTTAGGCATTTTCCCTCTCTTTTCCCCTTTCTTCATCTCCCTACTCTCCCAGAGAAACCAGGGGGTGTCTATAAACAAATTCAGCACTGTGCATTTTTATAAAAGGGACTTGAACTGTAACTGGAGTTTTTTCTGCCTGGCCCACGGTCAGGACAAATCTCTCTCATCTGACATTCCTGCAGCCTCTCAACCCAACCAAGTAAACACACAGAGACTTATTTACTGTAAACTGTACGGCCATGGCAGGCTTCTTTGCTAAACTATGTCTAATTTCTTTAAAACCCAACCCAATTTCGTATTCATTCTATAAGTTGCCACGTGGCTTGTGGCTTATCGGTATCTCTTACATCTTCTCATGGCAGCTGCTGGCAGCATCTCCCTGGCCTCTCCTTTCACTTCCCAGAATTCTCTACTTCTGCTTGTGCTGCCTATACTTCCTTGCCTGGCTACTGGCCAATCAGCATTTTATTTATACAGAGTGATATCCTCAGCACACAACTTTTGTTTTTTTACAGGTGGACTTGAAACCAGAACTTAGAAGATACAAACAGACAGATGACATGTGATTCCTTGTTCCTCTGGTCATTGTTTCACTTAGGGTAAAACAGTATCCATGTTGGAGCAGATAATTTAATTATCTTTACATTATTTTCTGACTCTTGAAGCCTCTAGAAATCCAAATAACTGTTAAAGTTAAAAACCTTCCTTTTTTTGATTAGACAGAAAAGGGAAATGCTGTGAGATAATGCTCTTGTACACTGCTTTAATAAAACACTGATCGGCCAGTAGCCAGGCAGGAAGTATATAGAGAAAAGGAATATATGCTGTTATTA
>NW_023412952.1:0-10412 GCF_903995425.1 Onychomys torridus
CCTCCTCCTCCGGTTGTTGGTGTTGCCATGATGAGACTGGTCGATTTTCCCTTCAGAAACGGAGTTAAACGCCGATCTGTGTCTTCCTACAAGCAAGAGTTCATTTCTGGTAAAAAAGATAATTTTGGGATCAAAATGATTTCACACAGTTCAGAAACCCACGCGATTTCACTATTAACTAAAGAGCATTTAGTAATGGAGCTGTGGTTTGTATCAGTTTCATAAGCAGAGTTGAACTACATATGGTCCTATGAGTAGGAAACACAGTTCTTTTTTCAGGGCATGCTCATTGACTTGCTGTATTGGAGACGCTGGATAGAAGAGCTTGCTCTGCGTTAAAACAGAGGTGTGTTCAAGGATGGAGAACACTGTCTGAATTCCCTTCAGAAACGGAGTTAAACCCCGATCTGTTCTTCCTAAAAGCAAGAGTTCATTACTGGTAAAAAAGAGAATTTTGGGCTCAAATGATTTACACAGTTCAAGACCCACGCGATTCTCACTATTAACTAAAGAGCATTATGAAAGGAGCTGTGGTTTGTATCAGTTTCATAAGAGAGTTGAATACATATGTCGTATGAGTATAAAACACAGTTCTTTTTTTCAGGGCATTCTCATGGTTGCTGCTTATTGGAGACCTGGAAAGAAGAGCTTGCTTCTGCGTTAAAACAGAGTGTGTTTCATGGAGGAAACCGTGTCGAATTTCCTTCAGAAAAGATTAAAACCGGATCTGTGTCTTCCTAAAGCAAGAGTCATTTCTGGTAAAAAAAAGAGAATTTGGGTCAAATGATTTACACAGTTCAGAAACCCATCGCGATTCACTATTAACTAAAGAGCATTTATGTAAGTAGGAGCTGTGGTTTGATCAGTTTCATAAGCAGAGTTGAACTACATATGGTCCTATGAGTAGGAAACCAGTTCTTTTTTCAGGGCATGCTCATTGTCTTGCTGTATTGGAGACGCTGGAAGAAGAGCTTGCTTCTTGTTAAAACAGAGTGTGTTTTCATGGATGAGAAACCTGGTCCGGAATTTCCCTTCAGAAACGGAGTTAAACCCCTGGATCTGTGTCTTCCTACAAGAAAGAGTTCATTTCTGGTAAAAAAGAGAATTTGGGATCAAATGATTTCACACAGTTCAGAAACCCATCGCGATTCTCACTATTAACTAAAGAGCATTTATGTAATAGGAGCTGTGGTTTGTATCAGTTTCATAAGCAGAGTTGAACTACATATGGTCCGTATGAGTAGGAAACACAGTTCTTTTTTTCAGGGCATGCTCATGGTACTTGCTGTATTGGAGACGCTGGATAGAAGAGCTTGCTTCTTGCGTTAAAACAGAGGTGTGTTTCATGGATGAGAACACTGGTCTGAATTTCCCTTTCAGAAACGAGTTAAAACCCCGATCTGTGTCTTCCTAAAAGCAAGAGTTCATTACTGGTAAAGAAAAGAGAATTTTGGGCTCAAATGATTTTACACAGTTCAGAAACCCATCGCGATTCTCACTAATTAACTAAAGAGCATTTATATAAGAGGAGCTGTGGTTTGTATCAGTTTCATAAGCAGACTTGAACTACATATGGTCCGTATGATTAGGAAACACAGTTCTTTTTTTCTGGGCATGCTCATGGTTTCTTGCTGTATTGGAGACGCTGGAAAGAAGAGCTTGCTTCTTGTGTTTAAAACAGAGTGTGTTGCATGGATGAGAACACTGGTCTCCATTTCCCTTCAGAAACGGAGTTAAACGCCAGGATCTGTGTCTTCCTACAAGCAAGAGTTCATTTCTGGTAAACCAAGTCAATTTGGGCTCAAATGATTGTACACAGTTCAAGTACCCAACTCGATTCTCACTATTAACTAAAGAGCATTTATGCAAGTGGAGCTGTGGTTTGTATCAGTTTCATAAGCAGAGTTGAATAGCATATGATCTGTATGAGTATAAACACAGTTCTTTTTTTCAGGGCATTCTCATGGTTGCTGCTGTATTGGAGACTCTGGAAAGAAGAGGATGCTTCTTGCCGTTAAAACAGAGTGTGTTTCATCGAGGAGAACCGTGGTCCGATTTCCCTTCAGAAACCGAGTTAAACCCCTGGATCTGTGTCTTCTACAAGCAAGAGTTCATTTCTGGTAAAAAAAGAGAATTTTGGGATCAAATGATTTCACACAGTTCAGAAACCCATCGCGATTCTCACTATTAACTAAGAGGCATTTATGTAATAGGAGCTGTGGTTTGTATCAGTTTCATAAGCAGAGTTGAACTACATATGGTCCGTATGAGTAGGAAACACAGTTCTTTTTTCGGGGCATGCTCATGGTCTTGCTGTATTGGAGACGCTGGATAAGAAGAGCTTGCTTCTTGTTTAAAACAGAGTGTGGTTGCATGGATGAGAACACTGGTCTGAATTTCCCTTAGAAACGGAGTTAAACCCCCGATCTGTGTCTTCCTACAAGCAAGAGTTCATTTCTGGTAAAAAAGAGAAATTTTGGATCCAAATGATTTACACAGTTCAGAAACCCATACCGATTCTCACTATTACTAAAGAGCATTTATGCAGTCGAGCTGTGGTTTGTATCAGTTTCATAAGCAGAGTTGAATAGCATATCATCTGTAGCGTATAAAACACAGTTCTTTTTTTCTGGAATTCTCATGGTTGCTGCTGTTTTGGAGACTCTGGATAGAAGAGCTTGATTATTGCGTTAAAACAGAGTGTGTTTCATGGATGAGAACAGTGTTCGGAATTTCCCTTCAGAAACGGAGTTACAACCCCCGATCTGTGTCTTCCTAAAAGCAAGAGTTCATTTCTGGTAAAAAGAGAGAATTTTGGGCTCAAATTATTTCACACAGTTCAGAAACCCATTGCGATCCTCACTATTAACTAAAGAGCATTTATGTAATCTGAGCTGTGTTTGTATCAGTTTCATAAGCAGAGTTGAACTGCATATGGTCCGTATGATTAGGAAACACAGTTCTTTTTTTCTAGGCATGCTCACGTTTTTTGCTGTATTGGAGACGCTGGAAAGAAGAGCTTGCTTCTTGTTTTAAAAACAGAGTGTGGTTTGCATGGAAATGAGAACCTGGTTTCCAATTCCCTTCAGAAACGGAGTTAAACCCAGGATCTGTGTCTTCCTACAAGCAAGAGTTCATTTCTGGTAAACGAAAGAGAATTTTGGGACCAAATGATGTTACACAGTTCAAGTAACCCATCGATTCTCACTATTAACTAAAGAGCATTTATGTAATAGGAGCTGTGGTTTGTATCAGTTTCATAAGCAAGAGTTGAACTACATATGGTCCGTATGAGTAGGAAACACAGTTCTTTTTTTCTGGGCATGCTCCATGGTTCTTGCTGTATTGGAGACGCTGGATAGAAGAGCTTGCTTTCTTGCGTTAAAACAGAGTGTGTTTCATGGAGAGAACACTGGTCGGAATTTCCCTTCCAGAAACGGAGGTTAAAACCCCTGATCTGTGTCTTCCTAAAAGCAAGAGTTCCATTACTGGTAAAGAAAGAGAATTTTGGGCTCAAATGATTTTACACAGGTTCAGAAACCCATCGCGATTCTCACTATTAACTAAAGAGCATTTATATAAGAGGAGCTGTGGTTTGTATCCGTTTCATAAGCAGACTTGAACTACATATGGTCCGTATGATTAGGAAACACAGTTCTTTTTTCTGGGCATGCTCATGGTTTGCTGGATTGGAGACCCAGGAAAGAAGAGCTTGCTTCTTGTTTTAAAACAGAGTGTGTTGCATGGATGAGAACACTGGTCTCCATTTCCCTTCAGAAACGGAGTTAAATGCGTGGATCTGTATCTTCCTACAACAAGAGTTCATTTCTGGTAAACCAGTCAATTTGGGCTCAAATGATTGTACACAGTTCAAGTACCCAACTCGATTCTCATATTAACTAAAGAGCATTTATGCAAGTGGAGCTGTGGTTTGTATCAGTTTCATAAGCAGAGTTGAATAGCATATGATCTGTATGAGTATAAAACACAGTTCTTTTTTCAGGGCATTCTCATGGTTGCTTGTATTGGAGACTCAGGAAAGAGAGGAGCTTCTTGCGTTAAAACAGAGTGTGTTTCATCGGAGAGAACCTGGTCGGAATTTCCCTTCAGAAACGGAGTTAAACACCTGGATCTGTGTCTTCCTACAAGCAAGAGTTCATTTCGGGTAAAAAAGAGGAATTTGGGGATCAAATGATTTGCACACAGTTCAGAAACCCATCGCGATTCTCACTATTAACTAAAGAGCATTTATGTAATAGGAGCTGTGGTTTGTATCAGTTTCATAAGCAGAGTTGAACTACATATGGTCCCGTATGAGTAGGAAACACAGTTCTTTTTTTCAGGGCATGCTCATGGTTCTTGCTGTATTGGAGACGCTGGATAGAAGAGCTTGCTTCTTGCGTTTAAAACAGAGTGTGTTTCATGGATGAGAACACTGGTCTGAATTTCCTCAGAAACGGAGTTAAAACCCAGATCTGTGTCTTCCTAAAAGCAAGAGTTCATTACTGGTAAAGAAAGAGAATTTTGGGCTCAAATGATTTTACACAGTTCAGAAACCCATAGCATTCTCACTATTAACTAAAGAGCATTTATGTATAGGAGCTGTGGTTTGTATCCGTTTCATAAGCAGAGTTGAACTACATATGGTCCGTATGATTAGGAAACACAGTTCTTTTTTTCTGGGCATGCTCATGGTTCTTGCTGTATTGGAAACACTGGAAAGAAGAGCTTGCTTTTGTTTTAAAACAGATTGTGTTGCATGGATGAGAACACTGGTCTCCATTTCCCTCAGAAATGGAGTTACGTGCCAGGATCTGTGTCTTCCTACAAGCAAGAGATCATTTCTGGTAAACAAAGTCAATTTTGGGCTCAAATATTTGTACACAGTTCAAGTACCCAACTCGATTCTCACTATTAAGTAAAGAGCATTTATGCAAGTGGAGCTGTGGTTTGTATCAGTTTCATAAGCAGAGTTGAATAGCATATGATCTGTATGAGTATAAACACAGTTCTTTTTTTCAGGGCATTCTCATGGTTGCTGCTGTATTGGAGACTCTGGAAAGAAGAGGATGATTCTTGCGTTAAAACAGAGTGTGTTTCATGGAGGAGAACCACTGGTTCGGAATTTCCCTTCAGAAACGGAGTTTAACCCCTGGATCTGTGTCTTCCTACAAGCAAGAGTTCATTTCTGGTAAAGAAAGAGAATTTTTGGCTCAAATGATTTTACACAGTTCAGAAACCCATCGCGATTCTCACTATTACTAAAGAGCATTTATATAGAGGAGCTGTGGTTTGTATCAGTTTTCATAAGCAGACTTGAACTACATATGGTCCGTATGATTAGGAAACACAGTTCTTTTTTTCTGGGCATGCTCATGGTTCTTGCTGTATTGGAGACGCTGGAAAGAAGAGCTTGCTTCTTGTTTTTAAACAGAGTGTGTTGCATGGATGAGAACACTGGTCTCCATTTCCCTTCAGAAACGGAGTTAAATCCAGGATCTGTGTCTTCCTACAAGCAAGAGTTCATTTCTGGTAAACCAAGTCAATTTTGGGCTCAAATGATTGTACACAGTTCAAGACCCAACTCCATTCTCACTATAACTAAAGAGCATTTATGTAAGGAGCTGTGGTTTGTATCACTTTCATAAGCAGAGTTGAATAGCATATGATCTGTATGAGTATAAAACACAGTTCTTTTTTTCAGGGCATTCTCATGGTTGCTGCTCATTGGAGAGTCTGGAAAGAAGAGGATGCTTCTTGTGTTAAAAGAGTTGTTTCATCGAGGAGAACCGTGGTCAGAATTTCCCTTGAAACGGAGTTAAAACCACCGATCTGTGTCTTCCTAAAAGCAAGAGTCATTTCTGGTAAAAAAGGGAATTTTGGGATCAAATGATTTCACACAGTTCAGAAACCCATCGCGATTCTCACTATTAACTAAAAAGCATTTGTGTAATTGGAGCTGTGGTTTGTATCAGTTTCATAAGCAGAGTTGAACTACATCTGGTCCGTATGAGTAGGAAACACAATTCATTTTTTCAGGGCATGCTCATGGTACTTGCTGAAATGGAGTTACAACCCCTGATCAGTGTCTTCCTAAAAGCAAGAGTTCATTACTGGTAAGAAAGAACAATTTTGGGCTCAAATGATTTTACACAGTTTAGAAACCCATTGCGATTCCCACTTTAACTCAAGAGCATTTATATAAGAGGAGCTGTGGTTTGTATCCGTTTCATAAGCAGACTTGAACTACATATGGTCCCTATGATTAGGAAACACAGTTCTTTTATTCAGGGCATGCTCATGGTTATTGCTGTATTGAGACGCTGGAAAGAAGAGCTCATGTTTCTTGCAGTATTGGAGATGCTGGAAAGAAGAGCTTGCTTCTTGTTTTAAAACAGAGTGTGTTGCATGGATGAGAACACTGGTCTCCATTTCCCTTCAGAAACCGAGTTAAATGCCTGGATCTGTGTCTTCCTACAAGCAAGAGTTAATTTCTGGTAAACCAAGTCAATTTTGGGCTCAAATGATTGTACACAGTTCAAGTACCCAACTTGATTCTCACTATTAACTAAAGAGCATTTATGCAAGTGGAGCTGTGGTTTGTATCAGATTCATAAGCAGAGTTGAATAGCATATATCTGTATGAGTATAAATCACAGTTCTTTTTTTCAGGGCATTCTCATGGTTGCTGCTGTATTGGAGCTCTGGAAAGAAGAGGATGCTTCTTGCGTTAAAACATCGGGGAGAACCGTGGTCGGAATTTCCCTCTAGAAACGGAGTTAAACCCCTGGATCTGTGTCTTCCTACAAGCAAGAGTTCATTTCTGGTAAAAAAAAAGAGAATTTTGGGATCAAATGATTTCACACAGTTCAGAAACCCATCGCGATTCGTATTGGAGACTCTGGAAAGGAAGGATGCTTCTTGCCTTAAAACAGAGTGTGTTTCATCGAGGAGAACCGTGTTCGGAATTTCCCTTAGAAACGGAGTTAAACCCCTAGATCTGTGTCTTCCTACAGGCAAGAGATCATTTCTGGTAAAAAAGAGAATTTTGGGATCAAATGATTTCACATAGTTCAGAAACCCATCGCGATTCTCACTATTAACTAAATAGCATTCATGTAATAGGAGCAGTGGTTTGTATCAGTTTCATAAGCAGAGTTGAACTACATATGGTCCCTATGAGAAGGAAACACAGTTCTCTTTTTCAGGGCATTCTCATGGTTGCTGCTGTATTGGAGATGCTGGATAGAAGAGCTTGATTCTTGCGTTAAAACAGAGTGTGTATCATGGAGGAGAACAGTGGTCGGAATTTCCCTTCAGAAATGGAATTAAAACGCCCGATCTGGGTCTTTCTAAAAGCAAGAGTTCATTACTGGTAAAGAAAGAGATTTTTGGGCTCAAATGATTTTACACAGGTCAGAAACCCATCGTGATTCTCACTATTTACTAAAGAGCATTTATATAACAGGAGCTGTAGTTTGTATCCGTTTCATATTAAGACTTGCACTACATATGGTCTGTATGATTAGGAAACACAGTTCTTTTTTTCTGGGCATGCTCATGGTTCATGCTGTATTGGAACGCTGAAAGAAGAGCTTGCTTCTTGTTTTAAAACAGAGTGTGTTGCATGGATCCTGGCGTTTAACTCCGTTCTGAAGGGAAATGGAGACCAGTGTTCTCATCCATGCAACACACTCTGTTTTAACGAAGAAGCAAGCTCTTCTTCCAGCGTCTCCAATACAGCAAGAACCATGAGCATGCCAGAAAAAAAGAACTGTGTTTCCTAATCATACGGACCATATGTAGTTCAAGTCGCTTATGAAACGGATACAAACCAAGCTCCTCTATATAAATGCTCTTTAGTTAATAGTGAGAATCGCGATGGTTTTCTGAACTGTGTAAAATCATTTGAGCCAAAATTCTCTTTCTTTACAAGTAATGGACTCTTGCTTTTAGGAAGACACAGATCGGGTTAACTCCTTTCTGAAGGGAAATTCGACCAGTGTTCTCATCCATGAACACACTCTGTTTTAACGCAAGAAGCAAGCTCTTCTTTCCAGGTCTCCAATACAGCAAGTACCATGAGCATGCCCTGAAAAAAGAACTGTGTTTTCCTACTCATAGAGACCATATGTAGTTTCAACTCTGCTTATGAAACTGATACAAACCACAGCTCCTCTTACATAAATGCTCTTTAGTTAATAGTGAGAATCGCGTTGGGTTTCTTGAACTGTGTAAAATCCATTTGAGCCCAAAATTCACTTGGTTTACCAGAAATGAACTCTTGCTTGTAGGAAGACACAGATCCTGGGTTTAAACTCCGTTTCTGAAGGAAATTCAGACCAGTGTTTCTCATCCATGAAACACACTCTGTTTTAACGCAAGAAGCAAGCTCTTCTTTCCAGCGTCCTCCAATACGCAAGAACCATTGAGCATGCCCAGAAAAAAGAACTGTGTTTCCTACTCATACGGACCATATGTTTGTTCAACCTCTGCTTATGAAACTGATACAAACCACAGCTCCTCTTACATAAATGCTCTTTAGTTAATAGTGAGAATCGCGTTGGGTTCGTTGAACTGTGTAAAATCATTTGAGCCCAAAATTCACTTGGTTTACCAGAAATGAACTCTTGCTTGTAGGAAGACACAGATCCTGGGGTTTAACTCCGTTTCTGAAGGAAATTCAGACCAGTGTTCTCATCCATGGAAACACACTCTGTTTTAACGCAAGAAGCAAGCTCTTCTTTCCAGCGTCTCCAATACAGCAAGAACCATGAGCATGCCCAGAAAAAAAGAACTGTGTTTCCTACTCATACGGACCATATGTAGTTCAACTCTGCTTATGAAACTGATACAAACCACAGCTCCTCTTACATAAATGCTCTTTAGTTAATAGTGAGAATCGCGATGGGTTCTGAACTGTGTAAAATCATTTGAGCCCAAAATTCACTTGGTTTACCAGAAATGAACTCTTGCTTGTAGGAAGACACAGATCCTGGGTTTAACTCCGTTTCTGAAGGGAAATTCAGACCAGTGTTCTCATCCATGAAACACACTCTGTTTTAAGCAAGAAGCAAGCTCTTCTTTCCAGCGTCTCCAATACAGCAAGAACCATGAGCATGCCCAGAAAAAAAGAACTGTGTTTCCTACTCATACGGACCATATGTAGTTCAACTCTGCTTTAATGAAACTGATACAAACCACAGCTTCCTCTTACATAAATGCTCTTTAGTTAATAGTGAGAATCGCGTTGGGTTCTGAAATGTGTAAAATCATTTGAGCCCAAAATTCACTTGGTTACCAGAAATGAAACTCTTGCTTGTAGGAAGACACAGATCCTGGGTTTAACTCCGTTTCTGAAGGGAAATTCAGACCAGAGTTCTCATCCACTGAAACACACTCGTTTTCACGCAAGAAGCAAGCTCTTCTTTCCAGCGTCTCCAATACAGCAAGACCATGAGCATGCCCAGAAAAAAGAACTGTGTTTCCTACTCATACGACTTATGTAGTTCAACTCTGCTTATGAAACTGATACAAACCACAGCTCCTCTTTACATAAATGCTCTTTAGTTAATAGTGAGCATCGCGTTGGGTTCATGAACTGTGTAAAATCATTTGAGCCCAAAATTCACTATGGTTACCAGAAATGAACTCTTGCCTTGTAGGAAGACACAGACCCTGGGGTTAACTCCTTTCTGAAGGGAAATTCAGACCAGTGTTCTCATCCATGAAACACACTCTGTTTTAACGCAAGAAGCAAGCTCTTCTTCCAGCTTCTCTCAATACAGCAAGAACAATGAGCATGCCCTGAAAAAAAGAACTGTGGTTTCCTACTCATACGGACCATATGTAGTTCAACTCTGCTTATGAAACTGATACAAACACAGCTCCTCTTACATAAATGCTCTTTAGTTAATAGTGAGAATCGCGATGGGTTTCTGAACTGTGTAAAATCATTTGAGCCCAAAATTCACTTTGTTTTACCAGAAATGAACTCTTGCTTCTAGGAAGACACAGATCCAGGGGTTTAACTCCGTTTCTGAAGGAAATTCAGACCAGTGTTCTCATCCATGAAACACACTCTGTTTTAACGCAAGAAGCAAGCTCTTCTTTCCAGCGTCTCCCATACAGCAAGAACCATGAGCATGCCCTGAAAAAAAGAACTGTGTTTCCTACTCATACAGACCATATGTAGTTCAACTCTGCTTATGAAACTGATACAAACCACAGCTCCACTTACATAAATGCTCTTTAGTTAATAGTGAGAATCGCGTTGGGTTCTTGAACTGTGTAAATCATTTGAGCCCAAAATTCACTTGGTTTACCAGAAATGAACTCTTGCTTGTAGGAAGACACAGATCCTGGGGTTTAACTCCGTTTCTGAAGGGAAATTCAGACCAGTGTTCTCATCC
>NW_023412953.1:0-6550 GCF_903995425.1 Onychomys torridus
GATTGAACACGCGCTGAAAGGTGTCCACTCGCTGTTCTGCTGGTTTCCGCCCAGACACTGGGGTCACGGCTGTGCAGAGCTAGTCACTCACAGTGGCTTGTCACCCACACACAGCGTAAGCAGCACACAGAGAGCTCTGTTCTGCCCTCACCAGAGCTGGTATCACATGGGTTTGTAACAGGAGCTCACCAGTGAGTCTCCATGCCTGAAGGCTGCCTGCTTGTTGCAACTGAGCCTGGGTAGGAAAGACACAAGGCATTAAACGTGTTCCATGTGTTCTGTCATCTTCTCCTTACTTCCGTAGTTCTACATCTTCAGCAATCCATGAAGATAGCGACTCCCACTTAGATGAGATTTACAATGCTTGGGTGTCGTGTATGAAGCACCAAGGCTGCCTTGCCAGCCACTGGGCATGTGTGTGTACATGAAGACTCTGAAACCCCCACAACATTCCTTCATTGTTTATATCAGCTCCCCCGAGTTAAAATCGAAATTCATGGTGCTGGATGAGAAAACTCTGCATTGAATGGCCGTTTCTCTAGAGATAAGCAGAACTGAGCTGACTCACATGCCACCTCGCCCCTAGTACCTTGCACTCTCCCTGTTCCAAGCACCTGATCAAAGAGAGCTTGTACTACGTAGTGCTTGGATATTACATTTAGACAAATGTGCTAAAACTCACAGGCATCACGTGGTGGGATTTCTGTTGTAATTCTCTGCTGCTCTCTTGTTTCTTTCCCAGTACTTCATTATGATGTTCATAGTGTAGGTTTTGAAGTGGCATCTTGCATCACGGCAGCAACACAGCGAGACTTTGTGAGTATGGTCCCCAAAGCATAGAGCAAAAATGACAATTGCGCTGACACCATGGCAACCAACATGCTTTAAGGCCTTGCTGTGTGCTGGCCATGCTAATATGCACACTATTAATACTGAGTGTGTTTTTACTTAATACTCAGAAACCTAGAGTGGGGAGTATTGCTTGTCTTTTCTAAATGAAAAGAGAGAGACGGTTCCTTCAGAGAGAGTGAGGGACCTTAAAAGCAAACGAAGTTATCTGACAAGTGAAGCAAGACTTCTGATCCTAGGAAACCTGATTCCCAGTGCCCAGTCTGTGATCCTAGCATTGGTCATCACTCGACCGTGCTGTGGCCTCCCTGCACGTTCTGCCTTGTGGAAGACACAATTCAGACTCTTTCTTGTTCTATTTCTCACAGTTTTGCTAATCTATACCATCTTAGAACATCCATCTCCCCAAGTCAGGCGGTAGTTTCTTCTTCTGAGGAAACCCAAAGCAGCCCCAGCCAACTGTGCTCGGTGCCCAAGGTTAGCTTCCCTCCAAGAGGATGTTCAGTGTCCTTGACAACCGGCTCCACAGAAAATGTTGCCTTTCTTGGGAGAGGGTCTGCTGATGCTCCATCTTGTGTCATCCCCAACCCCTGCAGTTCACAACCAACCTCTTCCTGAAGCAGATGCTGGTGAGGTATCAAAACAACAGCCCCCCAACCAACGATGATGAGTGGAAAAACGCCGGCGTTACCAAGACCTGGAATAGGTTCATGCTCCAGGTAAGGCGAGTGGTCCTGTGGTGGGCCACTGCACATCTGAACCAGTAACGACCTGAATGTGGGTGGGAGTGGGGTCAGTGTCTCCAAGGGCTTCCTTCAGGTAGAGACTTGTTCCTGGGTGGGTCAGAAATGCCTCTTGTTTACTGGTGAGGGTGAGGAAGGGGAATGCTAAACACATGACTCAGTGAGGCCTCTGGATCCATATTTTACATGATTAGCCTACCTTCATAGAGTGTATGTTAAAAAACATTGGATTAATAATATGTTCCACCTCTTACGATGTTAGGTCTCCCTTACATTAACAGAAAAGGGGGCCTTCTCTCACCCACAGCAAACTCAAATAGTGATAGGTGCTTGTCTCACCTTTTTATATCTCCTGTGACAAATTCAGCTAAGTATCAGGAGATAGGATTTGATTTAATCACCCAGTTTTAAGTGGCCATCATTCCATACATCCAAACTTATGCCAAATACCATCAGAACCCCGAGTCTTCCAAGAATACTGCCCCATTTTGTCTTTTGTGTATACCCTCTAATATGAGCCAACTCTTCATTGGCCCCAACACATACACACATACACACACACACACACATACACACACACCACACACACACACACACACACACACACAACTCTCACACACACACTCACACACACACATTCTCATACATACACACACTCACAAACACACATTCTCATATACACACACATATTCTTCCATACACACACACTCACACATATACCAGCCTTTCTGTCTACTACTTTCAACACTGTCTTGACATCCTGCTTCACTAGAAACCTGGCTGCCCCCTAGTGTCCCCTGCCTGTCTTCTAACCCCCCCCCCCATGTGCCCTAAGACCTAGAAATCGATTAGGTTTTGGAAATATTTTAGTCATGTAAGATGTGGTATGCTTTCTCCACAAAGCTTTAGGCTGTGACATTGAAGGCTTCGATCCATGGGCCATAAAGATAACGTTGTGTCTCACATCTCCCGGGGGGGGGGGGCAGGAACGCACTGCCTCTGTGGTTAAATGGTCCATCGGACTGGCAGAAATACACCCTCTGCCTTCCGGGTGAAGGAATAACGATGCTGACCATCCCTGGCCTCGGCCAGTGCCTGGCGTCATGAACACGGGTTATGGAGCCCTCTTCAACCTGGACGCTTGCAACACTTCGGATGTGCACCGGTTATTACCAATAAAAAAAAGAAAAAAGTTCAGGTGAGCGCCCCCCACCCCCAAGACCTAAGCACCGAAGTGCTTCTGCCACTTTATGAAGAAAATTAAGAGTCAGGCTGTGGAAGTCATGTCTTAAGGAAGTCTATATGTTTCCCCTACCACCTACGTCGTTATCTAGTTCCGTCTCTGTGAGCGCTCATGGTTGCAAATTTAATCTTAATGTAAACATTTCTGGAAACATGAAGGATTTCCCCGTAGCACAAACAATCTGGTGTCAATAAAGAAATCTGTATAATGTTTAAGAATTGGTTTTATGGGAAATGTCTGCATTAGAGGAAGGCTTGCAAAATGTAAATCAGAAGGACTGATATACAAAGAGAATATTATTCGGCCCCAAAACATTGGCAGTGGCTGAGGTCAGAGGCAAGCAGCGTTAGCAGGATTCGATTTGGGCTGAAATAGTTACATACATATGGGTTTTATCAGAGTGCTTCTGGGCTGATGAAAGCACCCTGATGATAATCACGAAACACTGAGGTCTTCCTGAAGGCCAGATGTTGTGGCTGTGCCACACACAGACTCTAACACCTGGGGTGCTCAGACATCGGTGTTGACTGTGCTCTGTGGTCTGTACATGAGCGAGAGAAGCTAATCGGGCCTTGCCCGAGCTCACACAATCAGTAAATGGCTGCCAGGCTTCAACCCCAAGCCATAGAGTTTGAAAGCACAGACACCACATCAATAAAGGCTTGGAAATAGTCCTCCAAAGTCTTTGTGAGCTTTCCCAGACCCTGTAAACCAGCGTCTGTTGACACAGCACACCGAAACACTCTGCTGCCCTGCTTTGGAGTGGTCACTGTGAGGAAGCCTAGCAGTATGTCAGTCTGCCAAATAATTGAGAAACATCAGGCTTTTCCTACAGAAGTATGCCACAAGCCATCCATTACATCTGGAGTGAGAGACGGCCATTGATACACCTGGCGGGTACCTGGACTGCAAGTGGATGTGTTCATTCACAAAGGACATGGGAGTGATACCAACGATTGTGTAGCAGAGCAACCCTCACTGAGGTTTCTAGCAATCTTGTTTTGGCATTGTTTTAGTCCGTTATACTCAGGCTGTAATAAAAAAAAAATGTATTGCTTATAATCAGCATAAAATGCAATCATCACTCCAACTATTCAAACTACCCATAAAATGGTTTCAGCATTGGAAATGGCTCGTGCACACCAGTCTTTACTGAATTACAGTCATGTGCCAACAGTGTCTTCTCTCTAAAAGGGACAAAAAGGGCCTCCACCTTTCAATTATTGCATAGCCCTGTCTTGCCCCTACAATACAGAACACTCCAGCTATGGAAATCTACTAAAACCACTTACTCAGGCTCAGACAGGTGAGTTTGAAGGCGAAACACAAATTAACGCTTTTTCTTTCGACTGTTTTGGGACCTCCACCCCCATCTGGACACCTTCCTTTGACCTTCTCTGCCTTCAGTGTCTCCATCTCCACTACCAGCCAGCTGAACCACAGGCACAAAACATCACCAGTTCGCCCCACTCTGTTCTGACATCTCTTCCTGCTCCTCTGTTACTTGAACCCCACTTGCTCAGTCTCACTCACTCTTCACCCTGAACCTAGGCAGATCTATCAGTCTGACCCCCCCTATCTTGCTCCCCCAGATTCCCATCCATCCCCACTTTCTGACATACAAGTGCTGCGAATTCCTCTCCAACAATCCTTAACTACACAAGAAAACAGTCCCCCCACTACCTACTGTGCTTTGCTGCTGTTTTTGCATGTACCTTGTCCATAAATTGCTATTTACTGCCTTAAGGACTGTGTTACTTAGTCCTATATCTTCAGTACTTGGCAAAAAGCTTGGCACAAGGCAGATACTCAATAAATGTTCCGTGGGTGGATAAAGGAATGAAGGAATGTATGACTCCCCCTTTCATAACCATTTCGAAGCTTTTCAACACTTACAAAGCACCAAATTGTTGCTACAGCCATAAAAACTGGTGAAACCAGAAAAGACAGTCTAAGTATAATAATGAGAAAAATGAGGGAAATCAACCAGAATTCCACATAGTAGATCAAATACACACACACACACACACACACACACACACACACACACACACACACACACTTAGGCTACATACACCTTGAAAAATGCTACATACAAATCCTGATGTCTTTACCTCAAGAATATTAATATATACTAAGAGAGTAAAGTCCCAATAAAGTGATTAGCCTCCTGGAAACTCAGTAATGAGATGGAAAATTAGGGGTTTTGACTGTGAACCCACAAAGACAAGATCCCTTTACATCTTGCCCCAGCTAAGTGTCCAACTCAGGACCCAGCACCTGGCATAAATTGTCTTTTACATATAGTATTTGATGGGTGATTACCTCCCAAGATTTTCAAGAGAATGGGAGTGTTCTGTGTTTTCCAAGTGGAGACTGTAAACATTAATTAGTATCCTTCCCTTAAGTCTGTTTTCTTGTTCTTTCATTCATTCGTTTAAGATAGGATGTCCTTTTGTAGCTCAGTCTGGCTTTGAACTCTTTATGTAGCCCTGAAAGGCCTTAAACTCATTATTATGTAACTCAGACTGGTCTTGAATTTATAACTCTCTTACCTAAGCTTCCTAAATGCTGGGATTACAAGCTCTCATTCTGTAAATTAGTATTAAGTATCTACTAGATGCCAGGCACTCACTGTAGTTTCTGGAATTCAACAATTAACATAATAAAACCTCTGCCCTTGTGGAGGCTGCTTTCTATTATAGATGACAAATAAGGAACCCACTGCACACAAATACACAAATTCCAGGTAGTGGTAGTGCCAGGGGATATAAAGCAGAGTTTGTAAATGGAGTATGATAAAAAGAAAGCTGCTTTTTCTGCAGCTGTCCAGAAAGCCTTTGTTGAGATGATATCTGCAGAGTTCTGAATTATGTGAGGATGGGGAACTGGAGCATTAGGGAACACTTCTAAGCAAAGGAAGCACCCTGTACAATTCTTAGCACTTTGGAAGAACATCAAGGGGGCCAGCCTTACAAGGCCAGGGTGATTGTGAGATGTCTAGAAGGGATGGGTAAACCTAGATCTAGTGAGTGGGGTCAGATGTGCTAGGCCCTGTCCCATGACCTGTTAAATCAGTAGCGCGGGAGGATGCCCATATATGCTCTTCTTGGAGATGGACTTAAACCCTAAAGTGAGGCCCTGGAGGGGCCAGAGAGGTACAAAGAAAAAGACTCAGGAGTGTTTGCATTTGTGATACTTTTAAATAGACCCTAAAGGATTTGCTTAAGTGTTGAATGTTGGATAAAGAAAGTAAGGAAAATTTCAGGAGTCTTAATTTGGGCATTCTGCAATGTAATAGAATAAATGAGTGAACTATCAAAGTACAGGGGTGGAAATCAGCATGTATGTGGCTTAAGAAGGTGAGGACACCGAATCATGGGAAACAAAACCTCAAGTGCACAACTGTAGCCACTGGGTGGAGCCTGAACTTCATGGCCGACCTAGAATAGTTGTTGAAATTTTCAGACAAATCTAGCACACTTGCCTCTGGACCTTTCAGTGCATGGAACCCGCCTGGCTTCTGCATTTCCTGGGTGTTCCCTGTGATGCCTAAGATTATGTAGAGTCCCTTAGATGGCAACGCTAGCCTTGCATGGTTGTCAATTATTAACCCAGCGGCATCAGTTCTCATCTCTGCTCTAGACTCTCCATAGTAATGTAACTCATGCGGTCTTCCCAGGGCTGCTATGAACTGATCTCGGGACCAATGGAT
>NW_023412954.1:0-633 GCF_903995425.1 Onychomys torridus
TTCCCAAACTTATGGGACACTAGGAAACAGTGCTAAGAGGGAAATTCATGGCACTATATGCCCACATAAAGAAGTTGGAGAAATCTCACACTAGTGACTTAACAGCACACCTGAAAGCTCTTGAACAACAAGAAGAAAAGTCTTCCAGGAAGAATAGACACCAGGAAATTATCAAATTGAGAGCTGAAATCAATAAAATAGAAACAAAAGACAATACAAAAATTAATGAAACACAGAGTTGGTTCTTGAGAAAATCAACAAGATAGACAAGCCCTTATCCAAACTAACCAAAAGACAGAGAGAGAACATCCAAATTCACAAAATCAGAAATGAAAAGGGGGACATAAAACAGAAAATGAGGAAATCCAGGGAATCATCAGGTCATATTTTTAAAAACCTATATTCCACAAACCTGGAAAATCTAAAAGAATTGGATAATTTTCTGGGTAGGTACCACATACCTAAGTTAAATCAAGACCAGATAAACCATTTAAATAGCTCAATAAACCCAAAGGATATAGAACCACTCATTAAAAGTCTCCCAAACAAAAAAATCCCAGGACCAGATGGTTTCACTGCAGAATTCTACCACATCATCAAAGAAGATTTAATACCAATTCTCTTTAAATTGTT
>NW_023412955.1:0-17795 GCF_903995425.1 Onychomys torridus
AAATTGTCCAAGGACCCATGGAACCCTTTTCAGATTTCGTAGCTCGCCTAGTGGATGCAGCTGGAAAGATATTTGGTGATCCTGATACAGCCATGCCTTTAGTTAAGCAGTTGGTTTATGAGCAGTGCACTAAGGAATGTAGAGCTGCTATTACACCTTACAAAACTAAAGGATTAGAGGTTTGGATGAAAGTATGCAGGGAACTAGGGGGACCACTAACCAATGCTGGGCTGGCTGCTGCAGTTTTACAAATTAGCCAGAAAAGGGCAGGTGGCACTGGGACTTGCTTCCGATGTGGTAAAATGGGGCATATGAGACGCAACTGCCCCCAAGGAGGAAGTAATCAAGAGGAAAGTAACCACAGACCAAACAGTGCCCAACGCCTGGTCCCGGGACTGTGCCCTAAGTGTAAGAAAGGAAAACATTGGGCAAGTGAGTGCAGATCAGTCAAGGACGTTAATGGACAGCCTTTGAGGAATAATACTCCTTCAAAAAATGGACAGCGGGGCCCCCAGCCTCAGGGCCCGCAAATATATGGGGCAATGGAGGATCAGAGACAGGAAGGGAACCAAGAGCAGTGGCCAACCCTCAGACATCCCAAACACAATAGCGAGCCACTGCAGGTTCAGCAGGATTGGACCTCCATGCCACCTCCACTCATATTAACCCCGCAAATGGGGATGCAAGTAGTGGAGTCTGATTCTCAAGGCCCCCTTGACCCTGGGACAGTGGGATTGTTAATAGGGAGATCATCTAATACCTTAAGGGGATTACGAGTCCATCCTGGAATAATTGACTCAGATTATACCGGTATAGTTAAAATCATGGTTGAGTCACCAAAAGGAATCACTGCCATTTCCCTGGGAGACAGAATTGCACAACTTTTCTGCTACCCAGCTTACATGATTCTCACCCAGCCTATGACAGAGAAAGAGGAAGTAACGGATTCGGCTCCTCAGGCACAGATTTAACATTTTTATCTTTAGACTTAGATCAGAGACCCACATTACAGTTAACCATTAATGGCATCAAGATAATGGGACTTTTGGATACTGGTGCAGATCGAAGTATCATAGCTAGCAAAGATTGGCCTCGAGGTTGGCCTATACAGGCTTCCTCACAAACATTGCAGGGACTGGGTTATGCCAGTGTTCCAAATGTTAGTGCAAATTTGTTAAATTGGCAAGATTCCGAAGGTCACTCTGGCGTTATGCAACCCTATGTCCTTGAGCTTCCAGTGTCCCTCTGGGGGAGGGATCTTATGAAATCCATGGGCTTTCAGTTAAGTAATGAATACTCCAAAGAATCTAAAAATATTATGAAAAACATGGGGTGTCATCCTGATTTGGGCCTGGGAAAACTTTTACAAGGCAAAAAGGAGCCAATACAAACAGTACCTAGGAAACCCAAACAAGGGTTGGGTTTTTCCTAGGGGCCGCTGAGGAGGGCATTCCCATAACCTGGGTAACGGAGGAGCCAGTTTGGGTTCCTCAGTGGCCACTCTCCTCTGAGAAATTACATGCTGCATATCAATTAGTGAAAGAGCAATTGGAGAAAGGGCACATTAAACCCTCCATTTCTCCCTGGAATACACCCATATTTGTCATCAAGAAGAAATCAGGAAAATGGAGATTGTTACATGATCTTAGAGCTATAAATGAGCAAATGAGAATTATGGGACCTGTACAGCATGGTCTTCCATTGCTGTCAGCCTTGCCTGAAAATTGGCCTATTATTGTGGTAGATATTAAGGACTACTTCTTTTCCATTCCACTGAATAGCAAAGACAGTGAGAGATTCGCTTTCACTTTACCGTCCACTAATCATGAGGAACCTGATAAAAGATATCAGTGGGTTGTATTGCCACAAGGCATGGCCAACAGTCCTACAATGTGTCAATTGTTTGTAGCAACTGCTTTAGAACCTTTGAGAGCACGTTTTCCAGGCTTGAAATGCCTCCATTATATGGATGATATACTGTTAGCAGCTAAAGAAGAGAGCATTCTTCAAGAAGCATATAGCTCACTTGTAGAACTGCTAAAGCAAAAGGGACTCTGTATTGCCCCTGAGAAGGTGCAACAGAGCAAAGTTGTCAATTATCTTGGCTCTAAAATAACTAATCATTATATCATGCCACAAAAGGTAGAGTTAAGGAAGGATCATCTTTGCACACTGAATGATTTTCAAAAATTATTAGGAGATATAAATTGGATAAGAGGAAGTTTAGGAATGGCCAATTATGAGTTAAAACCATTATATGATATTTTAATTGGAGATGCAGCCTTGGATTCACTGAGGCAATTAACCAGTGCAGCCCGAGAAGCCTTAACAAAATTAGAAGATAGGCTACAAAGAGCTTTTCTTCAAAGAGTGCAAAATAATGATGATATTACCCTGTGCATTCTGCCTACCCAGTTACAACCTACGGGAATTTTATGGCAAAAAGGACCCTTGTTATGGATTTATACTAAAATCTCACCTACAAAATCAATTGAGTATTATCCTATTGCTGTAGCATTACTTGCGCAACAGGGTATTCAGCAATGTTTACAATATTTTGGGACATCACCACAAACGCTAGTTGTTGCTTATGATTCTACTCAAGTCAAGGTATTATGTGCTGCCATAGATGATTGGGCAATACTGCATTGTACCTATCCAGGATACATAGATTGCCATTATCCTAAACATCCACTATTAACTTTCTTTAAAGAACATCCTGTGATTTTCCCTAAAGTAACTGCTTCAAAGCCCATTCCAGGAGCAAGTGTTATATTTACAGATGGGTCTAAGACAGGCTGTGGTGCTTATATGGTGGATTCTAATGAACCTGTAAAGCATCAGTTCTTGCCAGGTGCACCTCAACAGGTGGAGCTTTCAATAGTTCTTGAAGTTTTCAAGGCTTGTCCATTTGCATTTAATTTAGTGTCAGATTCTAGTTATGTTGTTAATGCTTTGAAAAGCCTTGAATGTGCACGGCCCATCAAATCTTCTAGCCCGGTTAGCTCATTGTTTGGCCAATTACAGAAACTGATCTGGCAACATAAAAATCCCTTTTTTGTGCAACACATCCGTGCCCATACCAGTCTGTCAGGTCCATTGGCTAAAGGCAATGATATAGTAGATCAGTGTACTAGACAGGAATGGATGTTTGTGGCTTCTGCCATACAACGAGCACATGCTTTCCACAAAGAATTTCATGTTAATGCAAGGACATTACAACAAAAATTTTCTATCTCACGTGCAGAGGCACGAAAGGTGGTACTAGATTGTTCTCAATGTGTCATTTTTCATCATCCTTCTAGCTTAGGAGTTAACCCTCGTGGTTTGCTCCCCCTAAAAATATGGCAAATGGATGTTACACACATCTCTGAATTTGGACGTGTCAAATATGTACATGTATCTGTTCATACCTGTTCTGGAATCATTCATGCCACCCCAATGACAGGAGAAAAAGCCTCTCATGTCATTGCTCATTGCTTAGAAGCTTGGGCAGCATGGGGTAAGCCTCAACAGTTAAAGACAGACAATGGTCCTGCATATACCGGACAGAAGTTCGCTTCCTTCTGTCAACAGATGAATGTGCAACTTGTACATGGCCTACCATATAATCCACAAGGTCAAGGCATAGTGGAGCGTGCTCATTGCTCCTTGAAGGAGTTGCTTCAAAAACAAAAAGGGGGAATATGCTGTGGCCATACCCCTAAGGACAGACTTTCTCTTGCATTATTTACTCTGAATTTTTTGAATTTGGATGCTTCCAATTGTCATGCTGCAGATTTATCTAAAAAGTTGTCTAGTTATCTTTTAGGCAATTGGACTGGAGAGTTCGATAACCTGATGAACCAGCTGAGAGTGGCTATTGTCACGGTGAATTCAACTCGAGTGGATACCGGACTGGTGGAGGGATTGTCTTCCTGGATTGCTACAGCCATGGATCACATGAAGGAGTGGGAGGGAATAGGAGCCCTAGTAGGTTTACTGGTGCTTACCTCCCTAGTATGCTTGTGGTGCATTTGTCACATTAGGATCTCACAGCGTCACCATGCAGCCATGATTGTCCAAGCCTTTATGGCCATTGATGCAGGACAGTTCCCCCAAGCCTGGTTGGCTACTTTAAAAGATATTTAGGCACAGGATGCAAGGCCTGTGCACTGCACTTGAGGTTATGATACACTGACCTCAAGAAGAGCAAGTCTGATTGCATGTGGGTTGGTACCCTAACTCCCACCTCTGTGAAAAGGGTATCGGACAGGTCTAGTGTTCTCTGGGTGGACGACGCCTGGACAAACATTAGTACATGTTCCATTTTAGCAGAGATCAGACCTCTACTCTTGCCTGTTGCTTTGTAAAACAAAAAGGGGGAAACTGTAGAGAGCTGCGTGTAGCCGCACCCTAAAGATGGTGCTGGCTTCTACCCTCTGCCTTCCTGATGGCAAACACTCTTTATGGTAAACAGCTCCTTATTTGGCTGTGGCTGGATTCGTGTGTTGCTGGCATATGTGTGACCCTGTGGACAGTGCCCACGTGGCTGCTTGGGGTTGGCAGCCCAGCCCTACTTAGGTGCTGGGAGAGGCTTGCCCCAAGGGAGAGAGACACAATGCAATTAATCAAAGGTCTGAATAAACTGTGATGAGAAGGATCCCGGTGTCCCGTATTCCTTGCTGGTCGAGGCGGGCACAACAAGCTATCAAACCTTTACCTCAAAATAATGGAAAATAGGCAAAGAGAAGCACACACAAGGTGTATTTCTTATTTCATTTAAGAAGTAGAACTTTCCTTAAAGAATAAATGCGGCCTGAATTATGAATGTGCCTCCAGATTTTGGTGTTTCCATGGTTTGATTTCTATTAGTAAATACAAAATTTCTTCTACTCTTGAGAATACTTATGACACTGACTCATCACAAAAATCAGCATGGTGTATTCTACAATATGAAATAGGAAGTAAGATATAGGAAATATTCAGTAAAGTTTTATGATATTAAGGAAATATCACATAATCATACAAATATTCATTCAACTTGTATTCAACATCATTCTGTTAAATGATTAAAGAGTGACAATCTTCAATAAAATCATTGGGGGTGATGATGTGTGATGTATTTCCAGTTTCAGTTCTGTAGGAATAGATCCAGTTTCCAACAGTTATATTGCATCAATCTGGGCATTTGCATTACTTTCAATATGAAATGGATAACTTGTGAGAGTTTAAAGGTGTGGATGATTTTTCTATGGCATACAGATATTTTTACTTTATATTATTAAACACAAAACAGTTTATGAAAGAAATTCAGCTGCCAGAGCAATTTAGAATTTACATTTGCTTGAACAGAACACTCATTTTAGCAGTTTCCTAAATATTCATGTAGATTACTTGAGAAGTCATTTTGCCAATTTTGGACATGTGTTCATAAATACTAGTCAACGCAATGTCTATCTTGAAATTCACTTAACAGTATTCAAAGAATAAGTTACATCTTGTTTATTGTTGCATATATATATATATATATATATATATATATATATATATATATATATATATATATATATAAACAGTTTATAGAAATCACACAGCCACAATTCTCAGCCTGTAGGTCATGATCCCTTGGGGAGTCCAATGACCCTTTACTAGGGGCCATGACAGACCATCAAAAATGCCAAATATTTATATCACTTCATAACAGAAACAAAATTACATTTATTAAATAGCAATGTAATTAATTTTATACTTTAAGGCCATGAGAAAATGAAGAAAAGTATTAAAATGTCACAGCATTATGAAGGCTGAAAATGACTATCCTACACTGAGACTCATCAGTAATGAATGTACAAACAGTGTCTTATCTCTATTTCTGTGTGTGTTTGGACTATGTATTCTAAACATTCAATAATTTACTATTTTATATCCTGACTATAGGTTCCTCTTCCTCCTTTCTTCCACTTCCCTCTCCCAAACCCCTCAACACCAAAATGCACTTTCCCTCTGTCTCTGAGAAGAAAAAGACTGGCCTCCCATGCATAACAGCAAAGCATGACACATCAAGTTGCTGTAAGACTAAGAACCTCCCCCATGTAATTACACTAGTCTAAACAGTCCAGTAAGAGAGATAGTCTCTAAAGAGATGATCAAATAAGGGGTTGGGATTTAGCTCAGTGGTAGAGTGCTTGCCTAGCAAGCACAAGGCCCTGGGTTCGGTCTTCAGCTCTGGCAAAAAAAAAAAAAAGTAAGAGATAACCAAATAATTAGGGGACAGCCCTTGCTCCCATTGTTAGGAGTTCCACAAATAGACTAATTACAAAATTTTACATGTATGTGGAGGGTTGAGTGTGGTCCCATGAAGATTCACAATACCCTGACACTTTCCACAGGAAGCTGTCACTTTCTCCCACAAGAAGGTGACACATTCCACAGGAAGCTGCCACACCAAACAGGAAGCTGAAACTTATCATAGGAACCTGACACTTTCCACAGGAACCTGGTACTTTCTACAGTAAACTGACACTTTCCAAAGGAAGCTGACCCTTCCCAAAGGACACTTTCCACAGAAATCTGACACTTTCCACAGGAAGCTGACAGTTTCCACATTTCTGGTATCTCATTCCCACTTTCCTGACATTTCCCCCATTTTGCTTTGATCAAACCTCCCACATCGGTTTAACTTTCTCTAAGGCTCTAGTTTCATGTTTCTGGGTCTCTGTTTTTTAATATTGTTAACAGGAAACAATGTAAATGTTGGGATTCTGCCCTCATTCCAGCTGCTTGGCCACATGTGCACAGTTCAGCAGCTAAGCAAAGGGTCTTGAGTTCTACATCATCAGTGTGCACTGGTGATTATGGGCACGTGGTATGGTCACACAATCTGTGCATGCATGGTGTAGTTTAGTAATCCCACCTGCACCTTAAAAAGCCAGACACAGAAACCTAGTCCTCTTTCTCTAGTCTGTTCTCTCCCCCCCTCTCTCTCTCTGCTCTCTGCATGTGTATCTTCCCTAGGCCTGGTTCTTTTGTTTCCCCTCCTCTAAATAAATCTCTGATACTGGGTTTTGTCATGCCTCATGACCTTTCCACATAGTAACCAGTGCCAATTATTATTTTTGTAAAACGACAGCAATAAAGGGTTTCATGGTAGCATTTTATTTTACTTTTGGGTTTATACATTCTTCTCTTCATTCCTCCCTTTCTCCTTGTCTTTCCTTGTTTTGTTTTTCTTTTTTCCAGACAGGTTGTCTTGCTGTACTTTTGGTGCCTGTCCTTAAACTCACTCTGTAGCCCAGACTGGCTTCGAACTCCCACAGGTCTGCCTGGCTCTGCCTGCTGAGTGCTGGGGTTAAAGGCATGCACCACTACCACCTGGCCATTGTAATTCCTAACTAGACAACTTCTATTAATCCATATCCTGTCAGCTTACCTGTTAGATGTGTTCCCTTTCCTTTATCCTCCTGTTTGTACTTACGTCCCTATTTCAATGCATCATTTCCAATATTGATAAAGACTTCCATGCTGTTCTCAAAGGTCTATGCATTCAAAATAAAACTATTGTATTAACATATTGGAAAAATTAAATCTGTGCATTGGGTGATTTGACAATGAATGTGTGAACAGGACAAAGTCCAAGATCTGTGAGGTGAAATAAGCAAAAAAGGAAGTCCACTGTGAACACTCAGTTATGTGTCCACAATCACCCAAAATTGACTCTGAGGATTTCACCATAGTTACTGACCTTGATGACTGTACTGCTCACATAGGTTTTTTCTTTTTCTTTTGTTCTTCTTTCCTAGAATACTTTTTGATTGTAGCCTTCTCTCCCTATCCTCCTCCCAATTTGCCTCCATCTCCAATCTCCACCAGATCCACTGCTCTTCCATTTTCTTTCAGAAAAGAGCAGGCCTCTCAGGTGTATCAGTGAACACAGAATAAGAAGATGCAGTAAGTATAGGCACATATCCTCATATGAAGGCTTGCCAAGGCAACCCAGTAAGAGGATAAGGATCCCAGGAGCAGGCAAAAAGAATCAGAGACACCTCAACTTCCACTGTTAGATGGCCCACAAAAACCCTATGATAAACAACCACAGCATGTACACAGACAGCCTAGTGCAGGCCCATGGAGGATCCACGTTTGCTACTTAAGTCTCTGTGAGTCTGTGTGAGCCCTGAATAGTTGGTTCTGTGGGCTCTGTTTTCCTGATTTCCTCTACCCCTCTGGCTCCTACAGTCCTTCGTGCCCATCTCCTCTGAGGTTCTTGGAACTCTACCTAATTGGAGTGGAGTCTTTGTATCTGTTCCCATCATATGCTGTTATTTTAAGAAGTGGTCTCCTTTTCTTTTCTTTCTTTCTTTTTTTTTTTTGAGACAGTGTTTCTCTGTGTAGCATTCTGCCTTTCCTGGAACTTGCTTTAGAGACCAGGCTGCACTCCAACTCACAGAGATCTGCATGCCTCTGCCTCCTGAGTGCTGGGAGTAAAGGCTTGTCCCACCACTGCCCAGCTCCTTTTCTTTTTTTTAAATAACATAATTTAATTTTACATATCAGCCAATGGATCCCCTGTCCTCCCAATCATGTCCCCTCCCCTGCCTTCCCCCCAGGCCAGTCCCCATTCCCATCTCCTCTCCTCAGAGCAAAGACTCCCTTGGGGATTCACCTCAGCCTGGCAGATGCAGTCCAGGTAGGTTCAGTCCCCTCCTCCCAGGCAGAGCAAAGTGTCCCTACATAAGCCTGAGGTTCTAAGAAGGCAGCTCATGCACTAAGGACTGGTGTGGGTCCCACTGCCTGGGTGCCTCCCAAACAGTTCAAGCTATTCAACTGTCTCACTTTTCGAGACAGCCTGATCCAGTTTGGGGCTCCTTAGATTTTGTCTCATAATTCTTGTGTTTCCATTAGTTTGGCTATTTGTCCCTGTTTTTGTTTTTGTTTTTCCAATCTTGGTTTCTGCAATTCTTGCTCTTACAATAACTCTTCTTTTTCACCAGTTGGACTCTTGGAGCTCCAACTGGGGCCTGGCCAAGGATCTCTGCATCCACTTCCATCAGTTATTGGATGAGAGTTCCAGCACGACCATTAGGGTGTTTGGGCATCTGATCACCAGACTAGGTCAGATCAGGCTTTCTCTTGACCATTGCCATTGCCAGTAGTCTAGAGTGGAGATATCACTGTGGATTACTGAGGACCTCTCTAGCACTTTACTTCTTCCAGTTCTCATGTGGTCTTCTTTCTTCCTTCTTATTCCTTGTTCTCACTTTCTGTTCTTGATGCAGCTGGGATCTCCTGCTGCCCTAAGAGCCCTCTTTCCCTCGAAAATTGCCCTTCATTACCCCCACTCTCATCTAGGTTGTTCATGTAGATCTCATCCATTTCTCTGTCATTGGGCCATCTCTGTGTCTTTCATAGGGTCCTGTTTTCTAGGTAGCCTCCCTGGAGTTGTGAGTAGCATTCTAGTCACCTTTGTTTTACATCCAGCATGTTCCTATAAGTGAGAACATACCATGTTTGTCTTTCTGAGTCTGGGTTACCTCACTCAGGATGACTTTTTCTAGATTCATCCATTTGCCTGCAAACCTCATGATGTCATTCCTTTTCTCTGCTGAGTAGTACTCCATTGTATATATGTACAATATTTTCTTTATGCATTCTTCTGTTGAAGGACATCTAGGTTGTTTCCAGGTTCTGGCTATTACAAACAATGCTGAATGAACATAGCTTAGCAAATGTCCTTGTGGTATGATTGAGCATTCCCTGGGTGTATGCCTAAGAGTGTTATAGCTGGGTCTTGGGGGAGATGGATTCACACTTTCTAAGGAAGTACCATATTGATTTCCAAAGTGGCTGTACCAGCTCACATTCCCACCAGCTTTGGAGGAGAGTTCTTCTTGCTCCACATCCTCTCCAGCATAAGCTGTCTTCTGTGCTTTTGATCTTAGCCACTCTGACAGGTGTAAGGTGGTATTTCAGAGTCGTTTTGATTTGCATTTACTGGATAATTAGGGATGTTGAGCAATTCCTTAAATGTCTTTCAGCCATTTGAGCTTCCTGTGTTGAGAATTCTGTTTAGTTATATATCCCATTTCTTTTCATTTTTTTTGATTAAATATGTTTTATTAGCTCAGTTGCTGTGGGATAGCCACTATTCCCCAGTGGCAACATTCACTATGTATTTATAATATAAAAATACATTATTATTATTATTATTATTATTATTATTATTATTATTATTATATTTCTTTTTTATTATTTGTTTTAATTTTATACATCACCCATGGCTTCCCCTGTCCTCCCCACTCCCACCCCCACCCCCTCCATCTCTTCAGCCCATCCCCTCCATTCCCATGTCCTCCAGGACCAAGACACCCCTGGGGACTCATTTAAACCTGGTGGATTCAGTACAGGCAGGTCCAGTCCCTTCCTTCCAGGCTGAGCATGTGTCCCTGTGTAAGCCCAAGCTTCCAAACAGCCAGCTCATGCACCAAAGACAGGTCCCGCTACCACAACTTGGAAGCCTCCCAAACAGATCAAGCTATTCAATTGTCTCACTTATCCAGAGGGTCTGATCCAGCTGGGGGCTGGATTCATAATTCATGTGCTTCCATTCATTTGGCTATTTGTCCCTGTGCTTTTTCAAATCGTGGATTCAACAATTCATGCTCTTGCAGTCCCTCCTCCTTCTCGACAGTTGGACACCTGGAGCTCCACCTGGGGCCTGGCTGAGTATCTCTGCATCCACTTCCATCAGTAATTGGATGAGAGTTCAAAGACAACTGATAGGGTGTTTAGTCACCTGATCACCAGACTATGTCAAATCAGGCCCTCTCTCGACCACTTCCAGCAGTCTACAGAGGATATATCATTGTGGATTTCTGGGGACCTCTCCAGCACTCTGCCTATTCCTGTTCTCATGTGGTCTCATTTATCATGGTCTGTTATTCCTTGTTCTCCCTTTTTGTTCTTGATCCAGCTGTGATCTCCTGCTCCCCTAAGCATCCTTTCTCTCAAATCTTGCCCTTCATTACTCCCTCTGTCGTCCAGGTTGTTCATGTAGATCTCATCCATTTCTCTGTCATTGGGAGATCCCTGTGTCTTTCCTAGGATCCCGTTTTCTAGGTAACCTCCCTGGAGTTGTGTTGCAGAGTAGTCATCCTTGTTTTACATCTAGTATCTTCCTATGAGTGAGTACATACCGTGTTTGTCCTTCTGAGTCTGGGTTCTTCAGTTGAAGGGCATCTAGGTTGTTTCCTGGTTCTGGCTATTACAAACAATGCTGATATGAACATTGATGAGCAAATGCCCTTGTGGTATAATTGTGCATTCCTTTGGTATATGCCCAAGAGTGCTACAGCTGGGTCTTGGGGGACATGGATTCCCAATTTTCTAAGGAAGCGCCATATTGATTTCCAAAGTGGCTGTACAAGCTTGCATTCCCACCAGCAGTGGAGGAGAGTTCCCCTTGCTCCACATCCTCTCCAGCATAAGCTGTCTTCTGTGTTTTTGAACTTAGCCACTCTGACAGGTGTAAGGAGGTGTCTTAGATTTGTTTAGATTTGCATTTCCCAGGTAATTAGGGATGTTGAGCAATTCCTTAAATGTCTTTCAGCCATTTGAAATTCCTCTGTGGAGAATTCTGTTTAGTTCTATAGCCCATTTCTTAATTGGACTATTGGGCATTTTGATATCTAATTTCTTGAATTCTTTATATATTCTGGATATCAGCCCTCTGTCAGATGTGGGGTTGGTGAAGACCTTTTCCCATTCTGTAGGGTATTGCTTTGTCTTGTTGACCATGTCCTTTGCTCTACAAAAGCTTCTCAGTTTCAACACTTCCCATTGATTGATTGTTTCTCTCAGTGTCTGTGCTACTGTTGTTATATTTACAAAGTGATCTCTGGTGCCAATGCATTGAAGACTACTTCGCAATTTCTCTTCTATCAGGTTCAGAGTAACTGGATTTATGTTGAGGTCTTTGATCCACTTGGACTTAAATTTTGTGCACGGTGACAGATATCGATCTATTTGTAGCCTTCCTCACATTGACATCCAGTTATGCCAGCACCATTTGTTGAATATGCTTTCTTTTTTCCACTGTACATTTTTGGCTTCTTTATCAAAAATTATGTATTCATAGGTGTGTAGGTTAATGTCAGGGTCCTAAATTCGATTCCATTGGTCCACATGTCAGTTTTCATGCCAGTACCAAGCTGTTTTCATTACAGTAGCTCTATGGTAGAGCTTGAGATCGGGGATCGTGATGCCTCAAGAAGTTGTTTTATTGTACAGGATTCTTTGGGGTATCCTGACTTTTTTGTTTTTCCATATGAAGTTGAGTATTATTCTTTCCAGATCTGTGAAGAATTGTGTTGGTAATTTGATGGGAATTGCGATGAATCTGCTTTTTGTAAGATCACCATTTTTACTATGTTAATCCTGCCTATCTGTGAGCTTGGGAGCTCTTTCCATTTTCTGACATCTTCTTCAATTTCTTTTTTCAGGGACTTAAAGGTCTTGTCATATAGGTCCCTCGCATGCATAGTTAGAGTAACCCCAAGGTATTTTATATCATTTGTGGCTATTGCAAAGGGTGATGTATCTCTGATTTCCTTCTAAGCCTGTTTGTCTATTGTATATAGTATTGTATATAGGAGGGCTACTGATTTTTTTTAGTTGATCTTGTATCCTGCTATGTTGCTGAAGGTTTTTATTAGTTGTATCAGTTCCTTGGTTGAATTTTTGGGGTCACTCATGTATACTATCATGTCATCTGCAAATAGGGAGAGCTTGACTTCTTCCTTTTCAATTTATATCCCCTTAATCTCTTTGTGTTGTCTTATAGCTCTGGCTAGAACTTCAAGTACTATATTGAATAAATATTGAGTGGGGGGACAGCCTTGCCTTGTTCCTGATTTTAGTGGTATTGCTTTGAGTTTCTCTCCATTTAATTTGATGTTGGCTGTTGGCTTGCTGTAGATTGCCTTTATTATGTTTAGGTATGTTCCCTATATTCCTGATCTCTCCAAGACCTTTATCATGAAGGGTATTGGATTTTGTCAACTGCCTTTTCTGCATCTAGTGAAAGGATCATGTGGGGTTTTTTTTATTCTTTGAGTTTGTTTATATAGTGTATTACATTGATGGACTTTCATATGTTGAACCACACTTGCTTCCCTTGGATGAAGCCAATTGATCATGGTGGATAACTGTTTTGATGTGTTTTTGAAGTCTGTTTGCCAGTAATTTATTGAGTATTTTTGTATCAATGTTCATGAGGGATATTGGTCTGAAGTACTCTTTCTTTCTGGCATCTTTGTTTGGCTTAGGAATCAGGGTAATTGTATCCTCATAGAAGGAGTTTGGTAATGTTCCTTCTGTTTCTATTGTGTGGAAAAATTTCCGATTCTGTGACTTGTGGCCTTAACACGAGACCTTTCTCAGACTGGAAGGAGGGCTGGACCAGCCTGTACTGAATCCACCTGCCAATTATTTTTTCATCCAATTCAATGCCCTAGTAAGACTACAACATCCATTTAGAATAGTAATATACTTGAGGCCTTCCCCAAGGTGAGGAGGTAAGGAGGAGGTAGAATAGGATGAGCCAGGGATGATTGCACAGAGAATCTTGCAGTCTGACTGACTAGCAGCCAGTGTTTACTTATCAATACAGAATTTATTAATCAGGGATAGATTCACATTTTTCTAAAACATAGACCATATAAATTTGGTGATGGGCATGTATTTAAATATTTTCTCTTGTGCATCTGGGTTAATAAGTTTAGTTATTATTGATAATCCATGACAGAATACAGTTAACTTTTATAGTAAATTTTCCTCAGTTTAGACATAATTGAAAAACACAGTTTTGTTTTACAATAAATTTCAACCCAATAATCCAATTTTTAAATAAACTACTGGGAATTTGAATACCTGTTCTCAAGTTGGTAACATTTGTGGCTTCAAAGACTTCAAAGGCATCAAAGACACTAGACAAAATTGAAATTTCCCTATCCATCCCAGAACTCCCATCTGTACCAAGAAGTGCCTGGGTTATAATCAGAGAGGCAACAGCCCTTGGGCGCCCTGGGAGGACCTCCCACACTTGGCCCCAGTTTCTGCCAATTGGTGGGCCCTGTGGGATGGCTCCCCTTTTCCAAGACTGCAGGCCGACCTGCAGTCTCCACACCTGCCCACACAACCCATTTGCGCAAGACCCCAGGCACTTCCTGAGACTCAGAGACTAGCGCCGCCCAGCTCCCATCTGCCCTGGAACTCCCATCTGGACCAGAGAGAGACCCTCCCATGGACACTACAACCTAAATGCCTTGCCCCACACCCATCTGCTGGAGAACCCAGTCACTTCCGGAGACTTACAAACCAGTATCCAGCATTCCATCCTGCCCCGGAACTCCATCTGGCCAGAGAACCCCCAGCTCCATCTGCCCCAGAACTTTCATCTGGACCAGAGCTTCCATCCTATTCTGGAACTGCCATCTGGACAAGAGGAGCTCCCATATGGACAAGATAGGAACCCCAGGGAATTCATGAGACTCAGAGTCCAGCCCCCCAGCTCCTATCTGGCCAGCAATCTCATCTGGACCAGAGCTCCCATCCAGCCCAGAGCTTCCATCTGGAACAGAGAGAGGCTCACTAAATCTGTCTGTTCTATCTGGACCATGTACACTGATAAGACCAAGAAGGAACCAACAAGGAGATGGGCAGACAACAAGGCAGAAGTACATACAACAAAATAAAGAGCAACACACCATCACCAGGACCTAGCCCATCTCCAACAACTAGACCTGAATATCATGGAATGGAAGAAGAAGAAAACAACCTTATAAGTAACATCATGAAGAGGCTAGAGCCTTATATAGAAGAAATGAAAAATAAAGTGAAGGAACAGAAAAACAAAAAATGGGAAGAATACTATTAAAAAAAAAAAACTAGAGAAAAGGACAATTAAAGCAGAAGAAAACAAAAAATCCCTAAGAGAAAATCATGAAAAAGCAATGAAACAGATGAGGGAAACAGTCCAAGACCTGAAGAGGGAAATGAAAAAAATGAAGAAGACACTAGCAGAAGGAATGCTGGAAGTAGAAAATCTAAGTAAGCAAGCAGGAACTTCAGATGCAAGTATAACCAACAGAATCCAAGAGATGGAAGAGAGGATCTCTGGTGTTGAAGATACATTAGAAGCAGTAGATTCATCAGTCAAAGAAAACACTAAAACCTTTAAAAAATATAAGGGTTTTAGTGTTTTCTTTGACTGATGAATCTACTTCTTCTACATGAATTATGAACCAACGGCTGTGGAGCCCCTAGCTAGACCAGACCCTCTGGATAAGTGAGACAATTGAATAGCTTGATCTGTTTGTGAGACACCCAGGCTGTGGGACCAGGACCTGTCCTTAGTGCATGAGCTGGCTGTTTGGAAGCTTGGGCTTACACAGGGACACATGCTCAGCTTGGAAAGAGGGGACAGGACCTGACTGTACTGAATCCACCAGGTTTAAATGAATCCCCAGGGGTGCCTTGGTCCTGGAGGATATGGGAATGGAGGGGAGTGGCTGGGGGGAAGTTGTGGGTGGGGGCGGGAAAGGGGAAGACAGGGGAACCCATGGCTGATGTATAAAATTAAAACACATAATAAAACAATTAAAAAAAAGAAAACACTAAAACCAACAAAGTCATGACCCAAAATGTTCAAGAAATTTGGGAAACCATGAAAAGACCAAACCTATGAATAATAGGGATAGAGGAAGGAGAAGAATACCAACTCAAAGGCACAGAAAATATATTTAAACAAGGTCATAGAAGACTTTCCAACCTTAAAGAAGGAAATGCCTATGAAGATACAAGAAGCCTCTAGAATACCAAACAGACTAGACCCCCCCCCAAAAAAAAGGCCCCCTCACTATATAATCATTAAACAACTAAACATACAGAATAAAGAAAGAATATTAAGGGCAGCAAAGGAAAAAGGCCAAGTGACTTATAAAGGCAGACCCATCAGAATAACACCCGATTTCTCAATGGAGACTTTGAAAGCCAGAAGGACTGGACAGATATAATGCAGACACTAAGAGACCATGGATGCCAGCCCAGACTAATATACCCAGCAAAACTTTCAGTCATCATAGATGGAGTGAACAAGACCTTCCAAGACAAAACCAGATTTAAACAATACTTATCCACAAACCCAGCCATACATTAAGCACTAGAAGGAAAATTCCAACCTAAGGAAGGCAGATACACCCATGAAAACACAGGCAATAGATAACACCACAGAAGTAAACCCCAAAGATGAGAAGTACACACACACTACCACAAAGAAAAAAACAATAAAAGGAACGAATAATCACTGGTCATTAAAATCCCTTAATATCAATGGACTTAATTCACCTATAAAAAGACACAGACTAACAGAATGGATAAAAAACAGGACCCAACTTTCTGCTGCATACAAGAAACACACCTCAAATTCAAAGACAGACACCTCCTAGGAATAAAAGGCTGGGAAAAGACTTTCCAATCAAATGATCTTAAGAATCAAGCTGGTGTAGCCATCTTAATATCCAGCAAAATATACTTCAAACTAAAATCAATCAAAAGAGATGATGAAGGACATTACATACTCATCCCAGGAAAGATCCACCAAAATGAAGTCTCAATTTTGAACATTTATGCTCCAAACACAAGGGCACCCACATATGTAAAAGAAACATTACTAAAGCTTAAATTACATATAAAACCCCACACATTAATAGTGGGAGACTTCAACACCCTGCTTTCACCTCTGGACAGATCAGCTCAATTGAAACTTAACAGAGACATAATGGTCATAACTGATGTTATGGCTCAAATTGACTTAATCAATATGTATAGAACATTCCACCCGAACAAAAAAGAATACACCTTCTTCTCAGCATCCCATGGAACCTTCTCTAAAATCGACCACATACTTGGCACAAAGCAAATCTCAACAGATAAAAAACAAGTGGAAAAATCTCTTGTCTTCTATTGGACAACCATGGTTTAAAGTTAGATTTCAACAACAGAAAAAACTACAGAAAACCTACAATCTCATGGAAACTGAATAATGCTCAACTGAATCACCAATGGGTTAAGGAAGAAATAAAGAAAGAAATTAAAGACTTCCTAGAGATCAATGAAAATGAATACACCACACACCCAAACATATGGGACACTATGAAATCAGTGCTAAGAGGGAAATTCATAGTACTAAATGCCCACATAAAGAAGCTGGAGAAATCTCACACTAGTGACTTGACAGCACACCTGAAAGCCCTTGAACAATAAGAAGCAAAGTCTCCCAGGAGGAACAGACGGTAGGAAATTATCAAATTGAGAGCTGAAATCAATAAAATAGAAATAAAAAGAACAATACAAAGGATTAATGAAACAAAGAGTTGGTTCTTTGAGAAGGTCAACAGGATAGACAAGCCCTTATAGACTAACCAAAAGACAGAGAGAGAGCATCCAAATTAACAAAATCAGAAATGAAAGTGGGACATAACAACAGACAATGAGGAAATCCAGAGAATCATCAGGTCACACTTGAAAAACCTCTACTCCACAAAACTGGAAAATCTAAAAGAAATGGTTAATTTTCGATATGTACCACATACCTAAGTTAAATCAAGACCAGATAAACTATTTAAATAGTCCAATAATCCCTAAGGAAATAGAATCAGTCATTAAAAGTCTCCCCAACCAAAAAAATCCCAGGACCAGATGGTTTCAGTGCAGAATTCTACCAGATCTTCATAAGTCTTCTTTGATACCAATACTTT